>NW_023277429.1:73825-111027 GCF_003668045.3 Cricetulus griseus | reverse complement strand
CTTCTCATCTGTTTGCTCAGTCTTACCTATCATAAACCTATATATTTTATAAGACTTATCTTATTGGACACCTCATTGGCTTCCCTCCTTGTCAGTGGATCACTGGAGTAGGAGCCGAGGGAAAAGAGGGCCCTTCTTGTTTCTCCTTCACTTAAATATGAATCTCCTTACTATGTCACTTCCTGCCTGGATCAGCACTTCTTTACTACATTGTCGTTTCATTGGGCAAACTGTATTTTAATTAACAATCAATAAGAGAAACATACACAGAAGCACTTCCCCCATCAAGATACAGACTTAATTAGAGACTTCTCAATAGAGGAATCTAAGATGGCAGAAAGACACTTAAGAAAGTGCTTAATATACTTTGCAGTCAGGGAAATGTAAATCAAAACATCTTTGAGGTAGCATACTGCTCTTGTCAGAATGGCTAAAATCAAAAACAACAATGACAGTTTATTGTGGAGAGGATTAGAAAAGAGCATTCCTCCACTGCTTGTGGAGGTGCACAGTCTTACAACCACTTTGCAAATAAGTACAGAAACTCCTCAAGAAAATTGGAATCAATCTGCCACAAGATACAACATTTCCCCTCTAGATATATAGCCAAAAGATGAACATTCATACAACAAGGATATCTGTTCAACTATGTTCATAGCAGTATGTTTTATAATAGGTGGAACCTGGATTCAACCTAGATGCCCCTCAACTGAAGAATGGATAGAGAAAATGTGGTACACTTAAACAATGGAGTACTATTCAGGAGAAAAAATAATAGAATATTAAAATTCACAGACAAATGGATGGAAATAGAAGAAAGCATCCTGATTGAGGTAACCAAGTCACAAAAAGAAAAAATGCTATGTGCTCTCTTATATATGGGTTTTAGACATGGGACAAAGGATTAACAGCATACAATCCACAACACCAGAGAAGCTAGAAAACAAGGGAAATCCTTAGAGAGATATACATGGTCTACCAGTGAAGGGGAAATGAACAGGATCTCTTGTGCTAATTGGGACCATGGGGGGAGGGAAGAGTTAAGAAAATGAAAAGGGAAGGAGAGGATAGGAGAGGAGGACTTGAGGGAGCAGGAAGTTTGAGACAGTGGAAGAATAGAGGGCAGCAGGAAAAAACACCCCATAATAGACAAATTATACATTTAAAGAGAAATCTGGCACTTGTAAAATGTCCAGTGATGTACACCAGCTAACAATGTAAGCAATAGTCAAGAGTTTACCTTAAATGCCCTTCTCTGATAATGAGATGGATGACTACCTTATATGCAATGCTATAGCCTTCATCCAGTAGCTGAAAGAAGCAGAAGCAGACACATACAGCTAAACACTGAGCCACACTCCTGGAATCTAGTTTTAGATAGGGAGCAGTGATGAGCAGAGCGGTCAAAACCAAACAGGAGATATCCACAGAATGAGCTGACATGAACAAGGGGGAACTCATGGAACACAGACTGATAGCTAGGAAACCAGCACAGGACTGATCCAAACGCCCTGAACATGGGTGACAGTTCAGAGGTCTGGGTAATCTATGGGGCCTGTGGTACTGGATTAGAATTCATCCCGAGGAAAATGAATGGGTTTTGGGAGTCCATTCCACATAAAGCAACACTCTCTCAGCATAGAGACCCAGAGGTATTCCTAGGCCATACTCCAAATGATATGACAGACTTTGAAGATCACTTGTGGAAGGCCTCACCTTTGCTGAGGAGCAGAAAGGGGATTGAGTAGGGTGTCAGTGAGGGGCAGGAAGGAATGGGTAAGGAAAATGTGATTGGCATGTAAAAGAAATTTCTTTCTAATTTAAATTTAAAAAGCAAAGAAATGATACCCATTTCCATGGCCTATGGCACATAACATGGAATCTGCCAAATATACCTGCATAGCACAATGCACTCTTGAGAAATCTCTGCACATTAGAAACTTCTCTTCTCCCCTGGAACTAAACTTCACTGAATCCCATCATTGTATTTAGTTGTACCGAAAGTTATGAGCATTCTATTCATATGTACAGGAAAGAAAATCCACATCACCATTTTCCCACAAGTTTCTAAACTATTTACAATATTTTTAATACAAGCCTGTGGAAAGAATACAATATTCAGAACGTCTAGACACCAGAACTTCAGTTTTATAATCTGTCTTCCTACTACAACCAGAAGCAATGCCCATGTCTGAACACTGGACATTGATACTGCAAGAATTATATCCCCCATGCCAGGGCTGCAAAGTCTCCCAATACCCAGCAAATCCATACTGCGAGGCATGGAAGACAGAGGGCATTTCCCAGCTCAACATATTTACCTACAGAACTACACACAGGCTCATTTTCTGCTAAACTTCCAACAGTATTGAAAGCTTACTGGATGGTCGGGTGGTTGACATGCCTTTAATAACAGCACCTGCAAGGCAGATGCAGTAAGATTTCTCTGAGTTCACACCAGACTGGTATACAAGGTGAGTCCCAGGACAGCCACAATGGTAAAACAGGGAAACCATGTAATAAAAAAAATAAGTAAGTATATAAATAAATGAAATGATAGCTCAACAGACCTGCTCTGAATAACATTTACCCACCATGGCATAGCTTGTGGTCCTTCTTACAAAAAATTTGTGCAAAGGCAGAAGAAACCATGACAAGAACCCATGAATTACCTGACACTAGTACTCCTGACTGCTAACACCTGTCACCTAAAAGACCACACATTGGCTAGGGCCACCCTGGTAGGATTCAAATTAACAGCTTTGATACTGTGTGATCAGAGATCAAATGACACAGACAGCACAGTCCTTCCAGCTTTGCCCTTACAGCAGAGTAGACAGAGACCTAGTCTAAAAAGTTTGTATTTTAGTAGAAACTCCTCCTCTCTGGCATAGCACATCCTGTTCCTCATCCAAAGCAGAGTCAATTGTGTGCACATTCCATTACACACTTAATGTCCTCTGCACCAAACCCCCTGCCTCAGAGCTGGGAAACCATTCAAGCAAACACAGGTCACATTCACATAGTAACTGTGGTTACTGTGTAACTAAGTGAAAGAAAAACAGGCCACAGATTAGAGAAAAATGGGTTATTGATAGGGCTGGGAGACAGAAAAGATAAGGTGAATATGATGCATATATAATCTCAAAAATCATTTTGAAAAGTTGAAACAGGCTTTATCCCCATGTGGTCCAGAGACTAAAGTCTTCTATTAGAGCACAATAAAGATTCCTCACCTTTTCTCTAAAGATAAGCACAATAAACAAGAGAAATACCAGTCCTTAGAAGTGGATATTAGCAGATAAGTAAAATACAATCAGACAGCAGGATATTTTTAAAATAATTACTTAAGTCCACCACTGTCCTCAAAGAACAGGTCTTCAGGGACAGGGTCCTGAGGTGAAGGTCATAGGGCACAAGGAAGATACAACAAGTAGAAGGCAGAAAAGATAAATTCTAGGTTGGGGTGGCATTGCAGAGTATATCTCCCAGACTAACTAAGCTTCTGGAGAAGAATAGCTTCCTGTAAACTACATCAGTGGGATGGGAGGATGGGAAAAACTGGGAGAGTTAAATGAATTCATCAAAAACTATCAAATAATTGAAGAAATTCAGGAGGAGACTAGTCAATCAATACCACACTTGGAAACAGAGTATCTCAAGAACATTACTGAATTAAGACACAGTGCCCTTAGGACAGACAACAATAGTTCCATATGCTGGGAAGGGTTTGGTTCTCAGGATTTGAAGGAACCTTTACAAAAAATTATGGCCCCAGACCATTACTAGCCTGAGGACTTAAATGAAAGTCTTGCATGAGGTATAGAGTTCTTAACACAACTGTGTTTTATTTTCAAATAATGGTTACCTGGTCTCATATTGCCCACCTGACAAAATTATGCTTTTTCTCAAGAAAAAAAAATAGTATTTTATGACACCAAGGTTTAAGGTTTATTGTGACAATGTAGTTCCTCTTTCAGGAGATTGTCAGACGCCTATTCTTAGATATTGGGATGACCCTAATTGCTTGTAAATCAGGGGTGGCTTCTTTGTAATGGTTTCAAGCCAAATATCTGGACATTCCTGGTGAACAAATAAGTATCCTAGTAGCCAAACAAGGCTGGTAAGCATATACTTATTTTTGGGTGTCAGAGCCAGTCCTTTCTCAGCACAATTCTATTTAGAGAGACATACTATGGGAGGTAGACAGGCAAATCTCTGTGAGTTCAAGGCCAGTATGGCTTACAGAGAGAGAGCCAGGATTGGCTCAAATGCTACATAGAGAATCCCTGTCTCGAAAAAAAAAGAGTGTTAAATTGACTAGAAACATGCTCCTACAACCAGCTCCCTGCTCCCAATGCTCTGATCATATTAAGACCACAGAGTAAAATTATTGAGAGAACTTCCCCTCAGGCAAAGAATTTACATGGCCACATGGCACGTCACAGGACAGGGAATCTGGCCACACTCTCCCCACAGATACAGAAAGGACCCACTCCACTATCTGTCATACCTCGCCATCTGCTCCTCCCCATCTGCAGACAGCATCCCTTAGCTCACCATTTTGTGATTTCCCAGACCACTGAAGCTCTCAGCTCAGCTCCCTGAAGCAGCAACTGCAACCCAGCACACAAAACAGCTCTCTTCTCTTCAACGACAAGCTTGAAGACTGGTGACCGGAAGAGCTCTGCACCTCTTCTGACTGGCAGGTCACATGATAGGATAGTGAGGCTTGAGTGACAAGAGCATCTCCCATAGGGTTAGAGTGTGCTTAAAGACACAGTTTTGTGGTTCCTGACCATGCCTTCCACAGAAGAAAAGAAGATTTAGTACATCTGCAACCATTTGCATCTCAATAGCACTGGCTTCTGGCTCAGTTTACAGACACTGCTGTCTTCCAGTTTCTCATAGAAACTTCCCCTTTTCCTCCTGGATATAATTAAAATGTTAGTACACACCAATAAGTGTCTCTGACAATGCAGAAATCCAAAGCAGATCAAATAAAAACGAATTAGAACAGCTCACTTGGGAGACATGGAGCAGGGACAGAGCACTGGGGCAATGAAGCCTCCATTCCCAACCCCCCATCCGCTCTGAACTCCTCTCCCTCCCTCTCTCCTTTGTCTTCTGTCTCAGCAGGATCAGTACTCTGAGATCCCTGAAGTTCCGGGGCCACCGCTGTGTGGGATAAACAGCAATGGCAGAGGCTGTAGCTCTGGGAATAGCCACATCAGGAGCAGGAGCCTCAGTGTTGACAGCAGGCTCCCTCACCACAATCTCCACAGTTGCTCCCTGGCTATGGGAGATGGGAGAAGGGGCAGCGATCTAAATGGCAGTGGTGGAGGCGGCTGGACCAAAGTGTTCACTGGCAGATATTTTGTGCATGAGTCTAAGGAAGGAGATAACTCTACATACTCCCATGACCTCTCTGACAGCCCATATGGTGTAGTGTGCAAGTATTTTCAAAGAGGGTGTGTATTTATGGAGAACTCTGCAAATATGAACTCTGCAAGCCACTGCTGAAGTACCCCCGGAGGGCTCAGTTACTAAGGATGATTCAGAGAAGGAGCCAACTGTGGTGGAGACAAAGAAGCTGATTTGCCCCTCTGCTTCATTCAGAGAGTGTCTCTATGAGTAAAAACTGTGTGTATCTCCGCTGAGAGTCCTGTTACATGTGTGGCCTGCAGGTCCTGCACCCAATGGATGCTGCCTAGAGGTCACAAAACATAAACTCTTGCATTGAGGCCCATGAGAAGGACATGGGGCTATATTTGCTGTGCAGTGCAGTAAGGACATGGTATGTGTGATCTGCATATAGGTGGTCTATGAGAAAACCTACCCCAGTGAGCACAGCTGTGGGATCCTGTCCAACTGCAACCACACCTACTCTCTCAAGTCATTCGAAAAGGTAAAAGTGCTAAACAATTTCAGAACAGTATCATAAAATGAAGCTCCTCCCCAATCTTTATTTGTGCTTTCTATTTTTGGGAAGAATTTAGTGTCTTTTGCCAACTTTCAACCAGAAGGACCACATTTAAATGCATGTATTTTATCATTAACAAGGATGTTTTAATTGTGATATCTTCTTTGTATTTCAGCTACCTGCTAGGTTAGTCATTCTGTCTATATCATTAGAATGAGGAAATCCTTTGTAACAGTTAGTAAAGTAGTTGTGGTTTTTGAAGAGATTGTTTTTAATGGCCTAGACAGTTTAGGTTTCATGAACAAACGTACCTAGCTCTGAATGTAAATTTCTTGACGTTTAACATTTAACACTTTCCTATTCCATCCATTTAGGTAGCCAATAATCCATCATACATTAAAAATTGTTCTTATAAGAAACACACACACACACACACACACACACACACACACACACACACACACAATCCAAACAGAGGAAAGTTACAAGAAGTAAATTTACTTAAGTGAAAAAAAGAAAAAAAAACAGAAAAGGCTCATGTTTAATGCATTCAGCACCCCTGGATGGCCTTCCAGTACCCAGAGAGGAAATGGGAAATGGATACACAACAAACAATGAGTCTTGTCCCTGGGGGACTCTGTGGGAGTGATCATGTGTAACTCTGTGGGAAGCATCATTATTTCTCATTATTTTGCTTTCTGAGATGCAACAGGTTTTGATGGAAGATGGGGAGAAGTAGCTTGGGTAGAACCTTCACCATAAGATTTCAGACTCTTTGGGTCTATGTAAGCCAGTAGCTAGAATGAAGCTTTCACCGTAAAAATAATATGATTATCTAGTTTATACAGTCCACCATAGTAGGTGTGTTGAGTGATGCCCCTGTCCCTCATGTGGAAGTTTTCAAAGAATATTAAAAATTAAAGAGAGATTTAAGGACACAAAAGAGATGTTTGCTCTGCGGTTTTATGCTGAGGTCAGATGAATTGAACATACTTTCTTCCTGTTTGGCACAGGGACATCAGACAACCAGGAAAGAAAAGAAAGAACCACATCTCAAGCAAAAATGTATCTCTTCCCCTCTTCAGAAGGCTCCAAGATGGCTCCATTGCTTTCAGTTCATTCCTGAAATGAAAAGCAAACTCTAGGCAAATTAATAATAATAAAATAGGAGTATTCATGGAAATTTACATACTTATAGGATAATGGAGCTAGGGAGAATGTAAAATGAGCTTTATTGTTAGACCCCACATCTTCCTCCATGGGCAGGCGAAAAAAATGCAGCTGCATTATTTAATGTTTTCTACCTGAAAGGTATGGTACAGTGCATCTCTCCATGTATCTGTAAAGTAGATTTATTAGAATGTCTCACAAGCTGTGGTAGAGATAGTCCAACCATGGCTTCCTACAAATGGAAATTTGAAGAATCAGGTAGATCATTCCTAAGTGTTTAGGCTAAATCATGTGTACAATTTATTATTTGTTCAGTCCATGAGGCTGCACATTTCAGCTTGTCTCCTTGTATACAAAAATTCAAAAGAATCAGGCTTTAATTCTAGTAAAGGAATGAATTTCGTAGTGAGAGCTAAAGTAAACAGGCAAAAAGAGATTCCTTCTTCAATATTGTTTATATATGTTGGCTCCTACTAGAAAATGAGATCCAAGCTGAAATTGGATAATATTCTCACTGGCTGTTCATGGTGCATGTCCTGAATCCCAGTACTAAGGAGGTAGAGGCAGTCAGATCTCTGTGAGTTTGAGACCAACCTGGTCTACAAGTGCTAGTTCCAGGACAGCCTCCAAAGCCACAGAGAAACCCTGTCTTAACCCCCCCACACACCAAAAAAATCACAAGAAAAAATCCTAACAGTCTCCTAAGGCTCCTAACATCCTTTCCCTGAGAATAGAGTTTTCCTGTTTTGCAGATAAATAAGACCAATTTTCAAAATTGAGCACATATTTTTGTGATGTTAAGATTTGTTAAATCCTTACTTATTACTCCTACCTACTCTCTCTCTCTCTCTCTCTCTCTCTCTCTCTCTCTCTCTCTGCATGTGTGTGTGTGTGCTTGTGATGTGTGCGTGTTTATACTTCTGTGTTTGTAGGCATAAGCACACACAGAACATGTGTGTGAAAGGAGAAAACTAATAAAAGTCTAAAACCCAGACTCCAAAGCCCAAATAGAAAAATCTGAGTTACCAAAAGGCATCCCAGCAGAGAAGGTTAAACAAAGGTCCACAGGACTCATCTTCTTAGACCAGATATCACACCCTAGAGTGGTGTTGACACTCCTCTGGTCCAAAGAGGATCAGATAGTTATCAATTGTGGAAGTCCCCAGCCCAGGAGCCAGTTAACAAACTCATTTCTTCTGGAGCATCCTGCTTAATTGCACCTTACCTGAAATATACAATCATTGTCCTTTCCTATATCCACAGTCGTTTTGTAATCTTGGAACTTCCAGCCCTACAATTTGGCTTATAGAAACACACCTTAGTCAAAATTGGGTACTCCATTTGTTCCTGAAGGAATGAGGGCCTTGCTGAAGCTCGTATCATTGAGTCAATATAGAAAACTTTGTCCTTGCATTCAATGAGTTGTCTCCTTGTTGGCAGATTCTTTTGGGGATCCACAATCTGGGCACAACAGTGTGAAGGTCAGATCACAACCATTTGGTTTGCTTCTCTTCTTCCAACCACATGTGTACAGGGAAGATAAACTCGGTAATCTTTTCAGAAGTAAGTGATTTTATCCTCTCAGGAATATTTCCAGATTATGACTGAGCGCTTTGAAACCCATCAGAGTTTGCAAATGAACCAGATTTCATCTGTGCAAATTGTTCCACAACTGTTATTGCAACACATTGAATATGAAGTCAGGAGGATTTCTCATTTCAGGTGTGTGTGTGTGTGTGTGTGTGTGTGTGTATGTTTGTGTGTGTGTGTGTATTTTATGTGCCTCTCTGAAGACAACATGGCACATCCTGTAAATCTTACAATAATCTTCCATCCTATGTCCATATTGTGGTATCTACAAATCTTGAAAATTTAATACTCATGTTCTAAATCTCCTCTTCTTATTGTGGCCAAGGAGGCCAGAACATGGTGAGAGGCCCTGATACTGGATTAACAGATAAGAGTAAGCTTCTGTATGTCCTAGGAATGGAAGCTTGGATGCTCGGAAAGAATTTTCAGTTTGTTAGGTTTTGGCTTAAATTAGAAATAGGAGGTATATGAGACATAAGAATGTAGAGAATATATTAACCAGTTTATTATATGGTGGGAAAGTGAAAGGAAGGGAAATAGAAGAACCGAACAAGGCAGAGAGTAAGAAGGAGGAGAGAGAGCATTAAGAAAATAAGATAGTGTAAGTGGGCAGGGGTCTGTCTTTAAAAGGGTCTTTTAAACCTGCTAGCAGACTCTGTTCCTATGGATCCCTGTGATGACCATGGTACTGCCTGAGTGGATTTTGCCAGGTGACAGGGCCAGGTCAACATAATACCTGAAGCTTTCACAGTACTCTTAATTGCTAAGGTATTTTCCAGCCTATGATGTCTCTTCTTGTTTATGTTTCGTATCCAAGACAGACAAGTCAAGTTCATATACCAGATACTGTTTAAAAATTAAAGTTCTCCTCCATTTGAGAGAATGAATCTCATGCAGTGATGAGATCCCTAATTGTTTATCCAATACAACATGTTCAGCCAATTATCAATGTATGTAAATCCAACAAAAATGGATGCAGACAATTGTATTCATGAATGTCAGCAAACTTTGTCACACATAATTAAAATATCAGAATCTGTAAGGGGTTTGGGAAGGGAGAGATTGAAGAGACAAAAGGGGAATGTGATAAAATGTCTTCTAATAATCAGCTTATAGAAATAAATTTTAAGTAATATTAGTGCCTAGAGAAATGGCCAAGCAATTAATGGCACCAGGGGTTGTTACAGAGGACCCAGGTTCCATTTGCATGACTGAGAAGTTTGTTAACTATTTGTTGTAAATACTGTTCCCAGCGTCTCCTGACTACTCTGTAATCTTTAAGTGCTCTGCAAAAAAACAAGCAGGCCAAACACCCATATAACTATTTTTAATATTAGAATCAGTAAAAAAAAATTGTAATTCTTCAAAGTAATATTATAGCCCTAAGAAACACAGCAACCACAGGTAGTTAAAATAAACTCTTAGTGTTGCGTGGAAGCAGCTGTGGCCATCTGCCTAGCCAGCTGCTCAGAGGCAAGGCAGCTTTGTTCTGAGGTTAATAGAGCTCATCATGATGATTCATCTACGAGTAGAGTATACAGTGCCATTAAGTAGAATTTCCTTGAAGTTTTCTGTATTTGGGGTCTGAAACTTTTATGTCTGTGAGAATTTTGCCACTGTTGCAGTTATCTTTTAGATGGAACATTAAGTATGAGAAGTCTCATATACTCAGTAGCAGGGTATCTTCATGTGTTAATTACCTGATATTCTGTTAAGATCTTTCAGTATAAGATGAACATGTAGAAGTAGAGAGATGGCTCAGTGGTTAAGACCTTTGGCTGCTCTTCCAGAGGTCCTGTGTTCAATTCCTAGCAACCATCTACAGAGGGATCTGGTGCCCTCTTCTGGACTGAAGGACTACATGCAGACAGAGCCCTCACATACATAACATAATAAAATCTTTAAGAAAAGATGAACATGCCAAAGGTATTTCTTTCCATCTTTTTTATAATTTATGTCTCTGCATGACTTTGAAGTAAAAAAGTTCTTAAATGCCTCTGTTTTACACTGTGATCATGTTTAGAAATGGGTTTTTTATCTGAGCCTACTTAGGAATACAGAGAATAGTACATGAAAGTGTCTACAGTCACCTAAGTAAAATCTACATGCTTTGTTTGCTTAGGAAAATTGTTGTTTTAGAAATATCTCAAAGCCCCCCCTCCTTCAGGTGTGAAATCCTTTTCAATTCTTCTGGCTAGGTTGGTGTGATGGCTATTATTTTTGTTAGTAAAACTGACTACCTCAGGAATTAACTAAAACTCAAAGAGTTGGGTATACCTGTGGGGGATTTTTCAATAGATTTTGAAATTACAGATTCATATTTAATCTGGATCACTTGAGGTGATAAGCACTTTCAGCTGCTTGATAGCTGCTGCACACCTGTAAACCCAGAACTCAGGAGGCAGTAGCAGTGGATTTTCTGAGTTTCAGGCCACTGTGGACCAGAAAATGATTTCTATGGCTGCACAGAAAACACCTGTCTTGACAGTAGCAAAAAAACAAACAAACAAACAAACATTAAGACCCAGTTTTAATGTGGTGTCAGCCTACATATATAAAGAATATTGAAGAAGGTAGTCTCTGTTTTCCTTTTTGCCCTAGTTCTAACTAACAAGTTCATTCCTTTATCACAATTAGAGCTACTTCCTTGAGATTTTGGTGTATATTGAAGACCAGTTGAGATACTGAGCCTCATGAACAGAATAACTCCTGGATTCTTCAAATTATTATTGTAATACAACCATTTTTGAACTATCAGGACTAACACCTAAAACATTCTGTCTTGAGCCCTTACCAGGTTTTAACCCGGGAGGAATAACAGACTCAACAATTTGTTACTTCAAACTTATATCAAAGAAATACACAAGCATAAGCATACAATCCTAAGAACCATAGACACTAGGCCATAGCAGGGGTATCTCTCCTGTAATGGCAGCAGATTCAAGTTTGGGACAGAATACTTCTGATGGCCTGAAGTCCTGATATTGGGTTTCAGATCAGGTGGCTCTCAGCTTAATGGACTGGTTGTTTCAGGTTAGCGGTAGAGAGCTCCGGTATATACAGTCATCATAAACTCTAAAGTTCACAGTACTGAGCTGGTGCTGAAAGACCCCTGGAGACTCAGGCCTCCAGGATCTTGGCTCAGGACTGTGGTCATCCCAATCGCCAAGTTTTTGGAGGCAAAAACTTGATGCAAACAGCAAGAGGTTTTATTGTAGTTGTTTAACGAGCTAATCCCATGATAGCTCAGGCCTTTCACCCATCCACCACGGTGAATGGCTAGGAAAGACACAGAGAAGCCATGGCATTGAGATCTTATAGGGCAGCATAACGGGAGTGTCTAGGGGTTCGAACAGGCTCAGGATTGGTGTGTCTCCAGGCTTGGATAGTTTGCCCTTTGTTGACTGGTCAAATGGTTGTTGTGGCGCACAGGCCCTCCCAGGGCAGTTGCTATGCTCTGTGCATCATTGCTATGCAATTGACCATAAAGCACACCCAGAGCTGTAAAGTATGGCACCACCAGCTAACTTCTGATTGGTTCCTTGCCAAGAGGCAGACATCTGACCTACCAGTGACCAAGGCAATGTCCGGGTAAGTAAATGCTACTATCATGGCTGCGGAAATGGGCAGGCATCTGACCTCCTAGTGACCAAGGCAAGGTTAGGCAACCACGTGTTAGGCTGTTATGTCTGCTGAAATGGGGAGCTGGTACCTTCAGTGCCTTAAACAGCTTTCTAAATCTTGCTAATCACACCTTGCCTCACATTCTCATTCTTATCTCCAATAGTTGTGAAGTGGGCCTATACTCCCTTTCCTATAATCTTTCTCCAGCTGGGACTTTGCCTACCTGGCTGTAAGCTTCTATCTTAATCTTCCTTCAGCCAGGCCATTGCCTACCTGGTAACAGGCTCCTAACACTTTCTAATAAATCCATTTCCAATTATTTGTAGTAATTCATTTTCCAGCCCTGTTGACAACCATGAGTTGTGGATTTTATTTCTTTTTCATCTCCCCAATGAGGAAGTTTTGCTGTCTAACAATAGTGCTTCTAAACACATTTTCCTTGCTCCATTATTCTCTAAGTATTCAACTCTCCATGAGGATGACTCTGTATTACCATTCATTTGACAAAGTTGGCTCTGAATTTCAGGAATATAAATCCTGATGCAATGGAGCCATCATCCAGATTTCTGATAGGAGAAACTCTCTTTAACTTGTTTGTGATCTAGTTCCTTATTTTCTTTCCTCATTCTCAGAAGTCCCTATTGCAACTAGATAAAAAGAAAGTTCAGTTCACCCAACCTCAGTGTGAAGCCACAGAACAAAACTCTCCTATTGTTTCCTGAAATCCCGAAATATTTTGGCTACTCTCTCACTTATGTGAGAGAAATTCACTCCACTGCACATAGTGTGGAGGGCTTTAGAAGTTTGCTAGTTACTTTCTGTTCAGAACAAAGAAGAGGAAGTGCCTATGGAGATCAGGAAGGCAACAGGCTCTTCTCTTGGAGCATGGGGCAAGTGCTATTGATATGCTTATTTTGTGGAAGGCAGGATAGGAACTATTGTTTTGTGTCATAAAGCGTAGTGTAAGCCAGTGGGAGAAGCTTTTGTCACTCAGGACTCAGTAGGCAATCAGGCACTCCAGGCAGTCTGCCAGACTAAAGTGCTGGGTCCTTCCTGCTGCTATCTCTAGGTTTGCCTCTGCAGAAACCTTATCTGGTGGTCTTGTGTGTGTTGCTATGTGTGCTGCTGCAGTGAGCTGAGCAAAGAGGAGCTGGAAAGCTACAACATGGTGAACTTGGAGCTACTATACCCAGACTGGGAGAAGTGCCCAATAGAGCCATGGGAGCCAGTGTGGAGGGTCCTCCCATGTATGGGTGGGAGTCAGTGGACAGATGCAGAATTTGGCAAGTACATGCCTGGTCTTGCATTAGCCTGCATAGTCCTAATAGTCTTGTATGCCCCAGTTTATTTCTATATGTTCCAAAGGGTCCTGCATGTTCTTTTCAATTCTCTTGGCCTGCTGGAGAACTCTAACTATATTCACTCTGATGGCTGGACCTGTGCAAATCATTGGGATTGCAAATGTGCTTTGAAATATCCTCATTGACATCACTGTTAAATGCAGGCACTCTTAGCGCTTGTCATGTCACTATGATTCACAGATTTGACAAACTCAGAGAGCACTCGTCCCTTTAGTATCTTCCAGAATTTCTGCACTTTGAATGTTTAATAGCTATGATAATTTTGGGGGGTGTTAAGACAGGGTTTCTCTTTGGCTTTGTGGACTGTCCTGGAACTGGCTCTTGTAGACCAGGCTGCCCTTGAACTCACAGAGATCCACCTGCCTCTGCATCCTAAACGATGGGATTAAAAGCATACAACACCACTGCACAGCTTATTATCTATGGTTTGAATACACTTGAAGTTTATTATGTGGAGCTTGTAAACAATATTTCCTGTGTAGAGGAACACTCAACTGATAAACTGTGATCTGGAAGTGTAGACCCGATGGCAGTAGAATTGATATTATACAGATTTACCAGTTCTTAGGAGACATTAAGTCAGAAAATAGAATTTAGGTAATGGAGGACTGCATCTCAAATTCTCCAAAGACAAGTAGTTTGCTAACCATGACTGTTAGAATACAGTAGGATTAGATGTAAATGTTTGCTCCTCAATATTATCCAGCTACATTCCAATAACAAAGGAGAAAATCCTGATTTAAAGCCAGCATACATGCGGATTCCTCTATTAAAACAGCAGGCCTCTAAATGCTGCTCTAAGGACCATTACAGGATCACAACCAACATTAACTCCTCGTGTGCCATAAAGGTATATGGATTCCAGAATTGCTGCATCTCCAGTCTTTTGCAAATCTGTTTTGTGGCAAGGTCTCCTATATTGATTGACTGGACTTGAACCCTGTCTGTAACCCCACAGGGTATTCATTGTTCTTGTTATCCTGACTAAACACACTAAATACTGGAATAAAAATCTGTAGCACCTCAGAGACTTAAAATTACTACTTTGAGTCCCATAGTGGATTCTCCATTGCAGAACAGGGAAATGAATTATGTTTGAAGCATGGCTTTTGCCTTCTGACCAGAAGAGGAGGAGGAAACAGAGCACTCTGTATACTTCAGTGGAAATCAAATAAGATGGTACCAAGATCACAGTCTGAAGTTGGAAGAAGTTAGATGCAGGGTTCTGCATTATAAAGTAGAACTGATGGGGTATGAGGAATGACTTTATCTACAGTTTTACTACATGCATTAATTTTTTCCATCTGAATGAAAAAAGACAGAATTGATTTGTGTACATTTGATGGAGAATTGCCTGAACTAGTAAGTATTCAATTATTTATTATTTTTTTTTCAAAACAGAGTTTCTCGAATTTGGAGTCTGTCCTGGAATTAGCTCTTGCAGACCAGGCTGGTATTGAACTCACAGTGATCCACTTGCCTCTGCCTCCTCAATGCTGGCCAGTATTCAATACCACCTGGCAGTATTCAATTTCTAATTTCTAATTAGAGAACACTCCTGTGAAGATGAGTACAATTCTGGTTGACATAGTTAAGTCAGTTCATAGGTTTGCAAAACAGTATTCTTTCGCTAATATTTTACATAGGCCAAAGTCATACAGTGTCTTATTACTCGCATTCTCTTGAACAGCTAATTGTTCTTCCACATATTTTCATCATTCTGAAACATCAATTATTGTTATAATTTATATTTAATTATCTTTAAATGCATTACTGACTTTTCTTTCTATTTTTCAACATTCCTAATGTAAGAATTTCATTCATTTTTTTCTCAAGTGTTGTTTATTCACCTATGTCAGTGTAGAGCAGCGATTCTCAACTTTGGGTGTCACAGCTTCCTTTGGGGGAATCCAATGAATGACCCTATCACATGACTGGCCTCAGGCCATCAGTAAACACAAATATTTGTATTATAATTCATAACAGAACCAAAATATAGGTATGACACAGCAGTGAAAATGACTTTAGAGTTTGGGGTCATCACATCATGAGTCACTTTATTAAAGGGTCACAGCCTTAGGGAGCTTGAGAACCACTGGTTTACGTCAATGTCTCCTATAGTTTAGGTTTGCCCCACACTTCTTAATTTGAAATACTTTTAACACCTAATCCTGTCTCTGCTGATCAGTGCTGGAAAGACAGTCCTGCCACTCCTTCCTTGGCTGGGTCTTGACTGGCCCAAAAGAAGGAAAAATAGATCAGTGAGTTAGGATCCTCAATCTTCTGCAGATTTTGTGGAGCATTTACAAATGAAGTGGGGCCTGTGTAAGAACTGAGCACACTGACCAACTGTAAAGCAGAGGAAGCCATGGGCAAGAAAGAGGGCAAATTCAATTCTGTTGTGACTGTAGTTGTTTTTAAAAGTGAGTAGTGAATTAACTAATTTTAGACAATGAATATATATTCTGACTGGCCATTTCTTGGGTCCACATATCAGGTAATCAAGAAGCCGTTTAAGGAACTGGACTTATCATTACACCAAATTAGTCTAGTTACAGTAGTTGACAAAAAATTGAAGACCTGGATAAAAAGGCCTTGCCTAACATTATTGTGTTTTCCAGCTATAAAAATAATGTCCAAAAGAAATGAAGTGGATAGTGAGGAACCAAAAATGAACATTAATGAAAGTTTAAGAACCAGGGCCCTGAAAGTTGAACATCTAATGTCAAAGGAACATTTTACTTCTTAAATCTGGAGTGTCACGGCTGGCACCTGAACCCCTGCTCTTGAAGAAGCAAATTGCTGTTCATAAATGTCCCCAAGCTCAGGGGATAACTGGCAGATCCTTTGACTCTGTAACCCTGCAAGCCCATGCCCTGTCTTATCTCACTCAAATGTATCTCACTTAAAATATATCTACTGCTTTACTCTGTACTCAGTATGACCTGAAGTAACCATGGATACTCTGAAATTTGTTGCCTTCAGCCGTAATGGTCTGCCCCTTTAAAAGCTCTTTCAGCTGTCACCTCAAATCCAACACCAGCAGTCACCTCACTTCCCATTTGATTCACGTCAAGTCCAACACCAAGAGTCCACTCAAGTCCATTACCATCAGTTACGTCAAGTGCATCATCAGCTGTCACCTCAAGCCCAGCACCAGCAATTACCTCAAGTTCAATGCCAGTTGTCAATTCATGGTGGAATCAATGCCAGTACTTCCCAGATAAGGAGAATACACCACCAGAAGGCCATACCAGCATCTTGCCTGAAGTCCACATTTATACCAACAAGGTGATGCCCTCATTCCAACTCTGCCTGCACCCTGACCTTAAGGACTCCATGTATTGCCTGCAGGGCCATAAGGTGATCCATTTTGGTTGTTGCCAGGGCTCTGCTATATACTGACTCTGGCCCATTTTGAGGCCTGGTAAACACCTCTAATACTTCACATTAAATAAGCTCGAAACCTGGATTTCCCATATTTCATATGTTTTTGGGTGTTTTTTGGCTTTTGAGAGTGGATCTTCATATACAGTCTCATTGGCCTGATACTATGTACAGCAAAGATGACCTGGAATTCATGGCTGCCCTGCTACTTCCTTCTCCCACAGGCTGGGATACATCCTTTTAGAACTTATTTATTTTATTGTTGAATTGAAACTAGGCTTCCTATGTGTATCCTGGGATGAATTCCTCTGAGTATAAGAGCCTCCTAGAACCATGGAATGAGTAGAATCATGTAACTTTACTTGGAACCTGAGACTTCAGCCACTCTAACCTGTGCCTCCTTGCCAGCTGTATGTAATTCTGCCCCAGCTGCTCCTACTTGATCTTAGGTCAAAGGAGTTCCCACAGAATTGAGAGCATTCCATGTACAAAGATATGAGGCTGTCTTTTTTGGTGTTAAATTTAGACTTTCTGGTACGTCTGTGTGGTGGTTTGATCAGGAATGGCCTCCATTGCCTCATATTTGACTGTTTGGTCATTACAGAGGCACTACTAGGACATGTGGCCTTATCAGCATAGGTGTTGGCTTGTTGCACAAACTGTTTTACAAGAGTTGTCATAAGGGGAGGGCCTATGCCCTGTCCCAAATGACTTGACAGATTTTGATGGGAGGGAGAAGGAAATTGGATGGTTTCTAATTTAAATAAAAGGTATTAAACCATTTCTATTTAAATGAAATGTATAAAATTGTTCCCAGATGGATTGAGGTGTCAGAGCTGGAGGTACTGTTCTGTCTGAGACATTTGATCTCTGATCATTCAATAGGGAAGCTCCTAATATGAGTCCTAGCTGGGAAACCCTAGCCAATGTGGGGTTCTGCTGGGAGGTTTGCAGTCAGGATAACAGGATAACTGGTGGCATGTATTCTGTTGGTTCTTACCATGGTTGTCTTCTGCCTTTGCTGAAATGAGTTGTAAGAAAGACCACAAGTTAGACCATTGTGAGTATATAGTGTTCACAGAAGGTCTGTTGAGCTAACATTTCATTTATTTATTTAGTTAGCTATTGACTGCTGGATTTCAAGAAAAGGTTTCTCTGTGTAACATTCGTGGCTATACTGGGATTCCCCATGTAGACCAGTCTGTTATGAACTCACAGAAATCTTATTGCCTCTGCTTCCCAAGTGCTGTTATTAAAGGAATGTACCACCACCACCCAGTGAACTTTCAATTCTGTTGGGAGTTGAATGGAACATGAGCCAGAGTGTAATTCTGGTGAGCTGAGCAGTGGCCTTTGTACTCTGTGCTTCACAGGATGGATTTACTGGGTAATGGGAGACTCTGCCACCCTGCCATGGGGGGTATATAATTCTTGCAGTATCACTTTCCAGTGTTTATATGAGGGAAGTGCTTTTGGTTACAGTAGGAAAAAGTATGGTTGCTAGAAATTCTGAATATTACATTCCATTTTCATGTTTGTATTAAAAATGCTGCAAATAGTTTAGGAAGCTGTAGAAAAATGGTGATGTGGATCTATAGTAGGTAATTACCAGTACGGAGTCAGGTAGAAATATAAGGGTATTTAATAGGGAAAAGCCTTACTTACAGAGCGGACCAGCCAGCCGGTGGTAGTCTGTACAGCAAGAAGCAAAGAGAAACCGAAACCGAAAACGCAGTCCCCCTACTCACTCTGACCACGCCCTCACAAGCCCTCAGGTACTCTTGTAGCCAGCCCCTAAGAAGGCGTGGCTACAGCTTCCCCTACATTGATCCTCTTTTATGAATACATGATTAGAATGCTTGTAACTTAGTGGTGCAAATAACCACAATGATGCAATTCACTGAAGTTTAGTTTCAGGGGAAAAGGGGGTTTCCTGATGTGCAGAGATATCTCAACTGTGCATGGTACTCTGCAGGTCGATTTGGCAGATTCCATGATATTTGTCATAGGCCATGGAATGAGATTTAAAATGACTTTTTTTTCTTTGCATTTTTTTTTTAGTTCGGGGAACATTTCTTGCCCTTTTCAATTTTTATAAGAAACAAAGTTGTTTTAAATGTCAATCATAGTCTCCTCTCCCCTCCTCCCCCCCTGCCCCTCACTGACCCCGTATTTCATCCCGTTTCTGCTCCCCAGTGAAGGTGAGGCCTTCCATGAGGGATCTTCAAAGTATGTGATATCATTTGGAGCAAGGCATAGGCCCACTCCTCTATGCTGAGAGACTGAGCTCCCAAAGTCCATTCATATACTAGGGATGAATTCTAATCCACTATTACAGGCCCCATAGATTTACTAGGCCCCCTAACTGACACCAATGTTCAGGTGGCCTGGATCATTCCTTTGCTGGTTTCCCAAGCTATGAGTCTGTGGTCCATGAGCTCCCACTTATTCAGGTTAGCTATTTCTGTGAGTTTCTCCAGGCTGCTCTTTACTCATTTGCTCATCACTCCTATCTGTCTGAAACTAGATTACAGGATTTTGGCTCAATGTTTACTGTAGGTGTCGTCTTCTGCTTCCATCAGCTACTGGATAAAAGATCTAGGGTGGCATATCAGATAATCAACTATCTCATCTGAGAAAGGCATTTAAGGTAAACTCTTGACAATTGCTTAGACTGTCAGTTGGTTTCATCCTTGTAGGTCACTGGTCATTTCTCTAGTGCCAATTTTCACTTAAAACCTATAATGGCTGTGTATATTATGGTATCTCTGTTCTTGATACACTATATTCTTCCCCTGACTCCTTTCTACTTCCCCAATTCCTCCTCTACCCTCTTCTTCTCACCTTCTCATTCTTCTAACTCCCTGTCTCTACCAGCCATACTCCTAATGATCTCAGGAGACCTGGGAACGTTGACTTTTGGAAGAAGTTGACAGTATCCATACTTTAAACGGCAAAAGCCATAAATGGCCTTCTTAGTACTTAATTGGCTGTTGTTGTAGGACATGAAAGATGGGAATGTCAGAGTAATGGCAGATCCTGATGGTCATGGTCAAAATTTCAGTGGGTAAATTCTCTGCAGGGCTCCATGCAGTTGGCCTTATCTACCTGCATTGAGAGATATGTGTCTTAGGATATTCAGGCTAAAGCCAATGTCTCCTGGGACACAATGCACCTTCTGCTTCCTGATGAACTGATGCACTCCATCAGTCAGGGAAGCATTCAAGGTAATCTGTATTTCTGTATATGATTAATTAGTAATCAAGTATGAAAGCTTAAAAAGAAAATTGTTCTAAGACATTAATCTTGTTTACCCCATATGGATTGCAATTTTCATGTTATCCTGGCAACCACAACAGTATTGATCTTAGAAATTGCTACTATCTTATGTTCCTGATAAAGACACAAAAAGTCTGTTTCCCCTCAATAAAAAAGTCAAATGCTTGTCTTGCTGCGGCCCTCTAGGCCAAGCCTGGTTTCATTCCTTTTGAACTGCATTGGGTTATCTTGGCCTGGTAAGTACGCACAGGTTCTGAGCTTTCATGAAAAATTTAGCTAGAGTTCATCAGAGTGATATTGTTGACCCAAATCTTTCTTAATCTATACAGGTCCCAAGAAACTCAATAAGGCTGAGTTTAAGAGTAATGGGCTGATGTCTTAGACAAAATATGGCTTCTGTTGGTGGTTATTACTGTTTACTCCTTCAGGTCTACAGTGAAAAAGATACAAGGAGGAAGATATGAAAGTCTCTGTTTTATTAAGGAAAAGAGCATTAGTAGTTTCTCATGGCAATTCGTTGATAGAAAAGAGACAGTAATTTTCAAGGTTTGTAGCAGCATTAAAGAATGAGCCCTGCTCTGCATTTAAAGCCTAGGATGGTAGCAAAAGATTACGACTATAATGCCCTTACTTTATTGAAGCAGTAGGCAAAGTAATTCCTTGTGTCAGGAACATTATTCAAAAACTGGCAAATTCGATCCAAGCTTGGTAGGGTCCACAAAATCATGGCAGAATCACCGATTTTTTTTTACTGACTATACAACCAAAAAAGATTCAAAATATAAAGATGATGGTTTCTTCTTCTGTGGTCAGTTCTTCAATATAGTACACATCTATGTTTTGGACAGTCATTCCCCAAGTGAAGAGTCTTTGAGAGTCCATTGCATGAAATAGTGAAGATGAAGCTGAGTGGCATTTGAGACCACAGGATGTTGAAATTTCCATGCTATGAGACATCTGTCATGGAGACTTTCATATGAGGAATGGAAGTAGCAAATGTGTAAGATAGATAACTGAAGTGCTGGGGGTTGGATGGTAATTTGGTCATATTTTTATAATAAATCTTGTGTGGAATCAGAGAACAGGGCTACTAGTTAACTGACCAAACAATACCACAGAGGTTTGGAAAACTGTGGAGAGATTGGAGACAGGAATTAGTATGGAGAGGCTGAGAGAGGTTCTTTCTCTGCTTTAGATTGAGAAATGGAAGAGGTAGGAGTCACTGGTGGCTGCTCAACTGCTTCTCTGATCTTTCAGGTTCTTACCCCCGTATCTGACTTCTGAATTTTCTTAATAAAGATTACTTATGCCAGGTGGTGTTGGTTCAAACCTTTAATATCAGCACCCAGGAAGCAGTGGTAGGCAGATCTTTGTAAGTTTGAGAACAGTCTGGTGTACAAGAGCTCTTTGCATGAGAGCCTCCAAAGCCACAAAGAAATCCTGCTTCAAAAACGAAAACAAAAAATAGATTACTTACATTAGCATTTTATGAGGTTCCTTAAAAGATATGCTCAGTAAACTAAAAGGGTAATTAAGACTTCCAGAGATAGATCAAATCATAGATTATTAAATTTATATTTTTCAAATGCTACTGAAAAGGAAGCAACAGCATTGGGAGATATTAGATAAAAAAAAACTGCTAAATTAAATCAATCGATATACTTTAGAGATACTTTGAGCTCAGAATAAAAACCAAGATATGTGTTGCATCAGGGAAGAGGTTTTGCTTTTGTTTCCACGGGGGGTGGTGGTGGGGAACCCAGTGACCATTGAAAATGAGAAAGATTATATTGAAACTAAAGAAGATTTCTTAAAACACAAAGTTGTTCATCAAACAAGTGTGACAATCAATCTAAACTAATTTCATGAGACTAACAGATGTCTTTCATTGGTTTAAATATAATTTGCCAAAACTAGAAATCTGCAAAGGTATGTTGAGGGAGGTTTTGTTTTGCCTTTCAAAACATAATATTCTCCAATGAAGGAATGTAAAGATCACTGGTGTCCTGGGGTTCTAGGACTGTGTCTAGTGAAGAGAATGTGTGTCCCTGGTTTCTCCTTTTTAGGGAGTTTTGGGTATATTAGTTGTACTGACTAAACTATTTTTACATGTCTAAAATACATTTATTTACTTTGCTCATTAAAATCAGGGTTCTGATTCACATATGTTTGACCACCAATATCAAAAATATAGTAGAATGCTTTAGAATTAATGATGATATGGCTTGTCTTTAGGCACATGAAAAAGCAGGAAAAATAATAGTTTAACATGTGCAAGTCATTGGAAGCAAAGTTGTTGAAACAGGCTTCTCAAAAATTATAACTGGTCTTATAATTCCTAGTCTCTCTGTCAAATCTGATGATAATAAACAATGTGTTAGTTATTACCAAATTGTGTGAAATGAAAGCTGAATACTTCATGTAATATATCCTGGGGCCTTAGGAGAGCCCCAGCAGAAAATTCATAGACTAATAAATTCTGATGTGAAAACAAACTTAAAATTTAGTATTTCACAGTAGGATGGTTTCATTGTTTACTCACACAAAAGGACATATCATACTTCCTTTTGAACCTTAATGCATAGTACCTGTGCTAGACTAAATGTAATTGTCCCCAATGTCCTCACAGTGAATGGCACTGATATGAGGTTGGTTTCTTGCTGTAAATATAGATCTATTGAAGCAAGTGTGTCACTGGGGGTGTGCATACTGAGATCTTATATATGCTGAAGCCATGAACAGTGTCCCAGACCACTTCACTTTGCCAGTGGTCAATTTGTGAAATGCCAAGCTCCATCCAGACCACCATGTCTGCCTGCATTCTACCATGTTGCAACATGAAGATACTTAATAAAACCTTTAAAATTGTAAGCAACACAATTAAATATTTTCCTTTAAAAAAATTAGCCATAGCCAGAGTGTAGTGGTGCATGCCCTTAATATAAGCACTCAGGATGCAGAGGCAGGAGAATCTCTTTGTGTTTGAGACCAGTCTGGTCTACAAGAGCTAGTTCCAGTACAGCCTAAAATGCCCCAGCAAAAATCTGTCTCAAAAATAAAATAAAATATTAGCCATGTGCATGTTGTCTCTTCACAGCAATAGAAACAAATCTTTGACAATGCATGCCTAACCCTGAATTCATAACCCTTTAGAGAGAAAATTTGAGAAACCATGACAAATTTCCATTATACAAGATAGTATTATACATTGGGTTGTGAAATTGCTCATCATGTGTTATTAATAGAAAACCTAGTATTCAATTATCACCATTCTTTATTATGTAACATACAATAACAGCTATTTAACTCATTAACCCCACACACACCCCCAGAGACCAGCACCCATCCACTTGCCCTTTCTGGGCTCCCTCCTTGCTTCCCTCTTGGCTTGCCCCAGTGCCGCCACCACCATGGCTGCACCCGAATCATCCATTCATCTGTTTATTAATTTATTCATTCATTCATTCATTCATTCGATTTCTTATTCATGGACTCCCAGGCAGGAGCAAGCATGCAGGTGGGGGCGAGCTCGTGAATAAACACCCCATTCATCACCATTCTTGCACCACCCTTCTTGCCAGCTGGCCCTTTGCAAACCGCATCACTGACTTGACTACTATCACCTGGCTGCTGCCTTCATTCAATTGACTGAATAGCTCAGCTATCTGAGTCTCTGATTCACTGACTCACTTGCTCATACACTTGCAAAGCCATCCTGGGGAGTCAGCAGTTCCTAGAAAAGGTTTCCTGCTTCCTGCAGAGATCTTGCTCCGGACTACCTTTCCCAGTGTGCCCTGTACTCCCAAGCAACCACTCTTCCGCCCGCCTGCTTCTGGACTTCCTTCCCGGGATTTTAGAAGACTTAGGACACAGGTATGATGTTGTGATTTTTTAAGGGGGTAAAAGACACAGGAGGGAGGGGATAGAGAGCAGGGGATGAAGGGAAAGCAGGGGAGGAAGGGGCAGTGTAATGAGGAAAGGAAGGCTGTGGAGCGATCTGCTCCATCCCTGTGCTGTGTCTCCCACGTGAGCTTTTCCTAGTTCATTTTGATTTGGTACCATTTGGTTTGCTGCATCGTCAGGGAGGTTCTTTGGTGTGTAGAAACTTTTGAATTATATCCTGGAGGACAAGGGGAAGTTCCTATGGAGACGAGGAAGGTTTCAGGGTCTGCAAATTAGCCTGGGGTCAGTGCCATTGAAATGAATATTGTTGCAGATCTACAAAATGGTTTTTTCTTGTGTGGGAGGCATGGCCAGGAACCACAATTCTGTGTCTTTGAGCACACTCTAACCCTATGGGAGGCGCTCTTGTCACTCAAGCCTCACTATTCAATCAGGTCCTCCAGGATACCTGCCAGTCACACGTGGTAGAGGGCTCTTCTGCTCACCAGGCTTGACTTTGAAGAGGAGACAGAGGTTTTGTTTGCTCTGCTACAGTTGCTGCTACAGGAGCTGAGCTGAGAGCTTCAAATATCTGGAAAACCACAAAATGGTGAGCTAGGGGATGCTCTCTGCAGATGGGGAGGTGTGGCAGACAGAGTGGTAAGTCCTCACTGTATCTGTGGGGAGAGTGAGGCTAGATTCCGTGTCTTGGGAAATCCCCTTAGGCCCATGTAAATAATTTGACATAGGGTAAGGTGTCTCATTAACTTTGCTTTGCTGGCTTAATTTGACCAGAGCATTGTGAGCAGGGAGCTGGGTATAGGGAATAGGAAATAGAATGTCTCCCAAAATAGAATTGAGCTGAGGGAGGACTGCTTCTGAAACGTTCAAAGATAAGTATATGCTAACCAGCCTTGTGTGCATGCTAGGATACACATTTGTTCATCAGGATTGTACAGACATTTGGCTCCAAACCATTACAAAGAATCTACCCCTGATTTACTACAAACCACCAGGCCCATCCCATATCAAAGAACAGGCCTCAAACAAGCTGGACAAAGAAGCATTACAGGGTCACAAAAAACCTTAAATCCTGGTGTCATGAAAACTTTTTTTCTTGAGAAAAAAAAAACATTTTGGCATACGGGCAATGTGACAGCAGGTGACAATTATATGAAATACAACACAGTTGTGTTAAGAACTCACCTCATCATCCAAGGCTTTCATTTCAGTCCTCAGGCAGAGAGGACTTAATTACAGCCTGAGGTGTAGGGCTTGGGAATATTCATTGGGGCCTGATGTATTGACAGTAAAACTGACCTCATTCTCTAAAATCTGCAATATGTTTGGGAGAGCTGATAATGGTCTGGGGCCATGAACTTTTTGAAGGGTTGTTTCAAATGCTGATAACAAAATGCTTTCCACCATATGGGGAGCTATTGTCTGTCCTAATGCCACTGTGACTTAAGTCAGTAATGTTCTTGAGATATTGTGTTTCCCTGTGTGACATTTTTTGACAAGTCTCTCCTGAATTTCTCCCATTAAATGATAGTTTTTTACAACTTCATATGGTTCTCCCATAGTCTTATATCCTCCCACCCATTTATGTAGTGTACAGGATGCTATTCTTCTCAAGAAGCTTAGTCAGTCTGTGGCATATGCTCTACAATAACTAGCATTTATCTTTTCTACCTTCTACTTGTCCTATTTATCATATCCCCTGTGACCTTCATCTCAGGACCCTGTCCCTGAAGAATGACCTGTTGCTTCAGGTCAATGATTTACATAAGAAATTATTTAAAGAATATTCTGGCTGTGTGGTTTTATTTTACTTAACTGCTAGTATTATGGTATTTTTTTAGTTTATTGTGTTTATCTTTAGAGAAATGGTATAAGAAATCTTCAATGTGCTCCAATACAAGTCTCTAGTCTCTGGACCACATGGCCATAAAGCCTGTTTCAATATTTCAAAATAATTTGTGAGATTATAATTATAATTATAATCATGTTCACATTGTCTTTTCAGTATCCAAGGCCAATAAATATCCCACTGTTTTCTAATCTGTGGTATGTTTTTCTGTAACTCAGTTTCACAGTAACCACAGTTAGTGTGTGAATATGAACTAGAAAGACTGTGCTGTCTGAGTCATAGGGTGGCCCTAGACAATGTGTTTTTTTTTTAGTAGGTGTTAGCTATTAGGAATACTAGGTTCAAGTAATTTTTGGAATCTTGCCATGGTTTCTTCTGCCTTTGCTGAAATGCGTTATGAAAGACTGCAGGCTATACAATGGTGAGTAAATGGTGTTCAGAGCATGTCTGTTGAGCTATCATTTAATTTAGTTAGTTAGTTATTGACTGCTAGTTTTACAAGACAGTGTTTCCTGTGTAACAGTCATGTCTGTATTGGGATTCACACTGTCAACCAGTCTGGTATGAACTCACAGAGATTTTACTGCCTCTGCCTCCCAAGTGCTGGTATTAAAGATATGTGCCACCACCACCCAGTGAGCTTTTAATTCTGTTGGGACATGAATGGAACATGAGCCATATTGTAGTTGTGTTGATACATGTGGTGACAAGGGAAGTGGACTTTTTCCTCTGTGCCTATCAGTATGGATTTACTGGGTAATAGGAGTCTTTGCAGCCCTGGCATGGGAGGATATCTGCCAAGTGTTCACATGTGGGCATTGCTTTAGTTGCAGTAGGAAGATAGATTAGAAAATTGAATGTCTGGTTTCTAGAAGTTCTGAATATTGCATTCTATTTTCAGGTTTGTGTTATAAATATTGCAAATAGTATAGGAACTTGTAGAAAACTGGTGATGTGGATCATCTTTCACAAATACATGATTAAAATGCTTGTAGCTTGGTGGTGCAACTAACCACAATGATGTGATTCAAAGAAGCTTAGTTCCAGGGAAGAAAAAGAGTTTCTGATGCATAGATATTTCTCAAGTGTGCATGCTTCTGTGCAGGTAGATGGGACAGATTCCATGTGATTTGCCATAATCCATGAAATTAGATTTAAAATCACTTTTCTTTTTTTTTGGTTCAGGAAGCATTTCTGTCTTTTTAAATGTAAACTAGAAACAAGCTTGTTTCACATGTCAATTGCAGTTCCCTCTCCCTCCCCTCCTGACCTGCCCCTAAGTGACCCCCTCTTTAATCCCCTTTCTGCTCCTCAGGTAAGGTGAGGCCTCCATGAGAGATTTTCAAGTCTTTCATTTCAGTTGCAGCATTGCCCAGGCCATGCCCTGTGTCTCTAGACTGAGAGGGTATTGCTTTATGTGCAAAGTCCAATTGTACAATAGGGATAAATTCTAATTCACTACCACAGGCCCCATAAATTGCCCAGGCCTCCTAACTGACACCCATTTTCAGGGGGCCTGGATCAGTCCTGTGCTTGTTTCCCAGCTATCACTCTGTTGTCCATGAGTTCCCACTTTTTCATGTCAGCTGTTTCTGTGAGTTTCTCCAGCCTGGTCTTCACCCAATTGCTCATCACTCCTACCTATCTGAAAATAAATTCCAGGAGTTTGGCTCATTATTTAACTGTAAGTGTCTGCTTCTGCTTCCATCAGCTACTGGATGAAGGCTCTAGGATATCACATGTGGTAGTCAATGATCTCATTATCAGAAATGAGTATTTAAGGTGACTGCATCACTATTGCATTACGGTTAGTTGGTGTCATCCTTGCACATTTCTGGATATTTACCTAGTGCCAGATTTCTCTTTAAACCTATAATGGATCCATCTATTATGGTTTCTCTTTTGCTGATCTCCTCTATTCTTTCACTGGCTCAGTCTTCCTGCTCCATCAAGTCCTCCTCTTCCCTTCTCTTGTCCCCTTCTCAGTCTCCTAATTCCCTCTCCCCTCCCGCCATACTCCCAATTATCTCAGGAGATCATGTCTCTTTCCCCTTTTCTTGGTGATCATCTATATCTCTCTTAAGATTTTCCTTGTGTCCTATCTTCTCTTTTGGTGTGGATTGTAGGCTGGAAATCCTTTGTTCCATGTCAAAACCCATATATAAGTGAGTACATTCCATGTTTGCTTTTTGGGACTGGGTTAACTTACTCAGGAAGGTTTCTTCTACTTCTATCCATTTGCCTGCACATTTTATTATTCCATTGTTTTTTCCAATGAGTAAGTACTCCATGGTGTAAATGTACCATATTTTCTCTATCCATTATTCTGTTTAGGGTCATCTAGGTTACTTCCATGTTCTAGCCATTACAAATAATGCTGCTATAAATGTAGTTGAAAAGATATCTTTCTTGTTTGAATGTTCATCTTTCGGCCAACAAGTGGAATTGCTGGATCTTGTGGTAGACTGATTCCTATATTACTGATGATCTTCCATACTGATTTACTAAGTGGTTGTTTGCACTTTCACCAGCAGTGGAGGAGTGTTCCCCTTTCTCCACATCCTCTCTAGCATAAAATGTCACTGGTGTTTTTGAATTTAGCTATTATGACCTCAGAATTGTTTTCATTTGCATTTCTCTGATGTCTAAGTATATTGAGCACTTTCTCAAGTGTCATTCAGCCATTTAGATTTCCCTATTGACAAATCACTTTTTAATTCTGTACCCAAATTTTTAATTGGATTTTTTGGTATTTTGGTGACATCCTTCTTGAATTCTTTGTATATTTTGGAAATCAACCCTCTGTCAAATGTGGGACTGATGAATATCTTTTCCCATTCTCTAGGCTGCCATTTTGTCTTTTTTCTATGTCCTTGGACTTACAGATGATTCTCCGTTTCAGGAGGTCCCATTTATTAATTGTGCATCTCTGTGTTTCTGCTACTGATGCTATGTTCAGGAAGCCTTCTACTGTAAAAATTCTTTGAGGTACCTCCTACTTACTCTTCTAATAGGTTCATTGTGATTGAATTTATGTAGAGGTCTTTGGTCCATTTCTACTTAGGTTTTGTGCATGGTGATTGATATGCATTGTATGTAGTGTTTTACATGCTAGCACACAGTTATGCCAGCAGTTATCAGTTCCTATTTTGCTGAAGGTGCTTTCCTTTGTATAATTTGAACTTCATTGTCCAACATCAGGTATTCATAGGTATGTGGGTTCTTATCATGGTTTTCAGTTCAATTCTGTTGGTTTACCTGGGTTTTATATAATTTTTCTATGTTGCTTTGTGATTGAGTTTCAGTGGGTTTTTATTTACATGAAACAAAAGAATTATAAGGAGCCTCTGTTCCATAGTAAGAGATCACCTTCATTTTTGGAGAGAGCTCTAGCGCATGGCGCTTCTGTTTTTGGAAGAAATATCAGTAGCTCTAGGGTCAGAAATACCAGTTCAAGGGTCATTTTGAGGTAATTTTTGAAAGTTGTGAAATCTGTGGTATTTAATTTTTATACCCATAGTATTATAGGGTGCTGGGTAGTATTGGTTACAATCACCCTTTTCTTTTCCTACGTTTTCTTTTGTCTTTTGATTAAAAGTTGACAATATTTTTCCTGCCTTATTTCTTGGCATTTTCTAAGCAACCATTTCATACTGTCCAAAATATTTTATATATTTTTGATGGCTGTACCTTGTGACAAGTTTAGACCTCATATTATGTGAATCGGTGTACTGATTTTCTGTAATGTATAATGATAACATAGTTATATATATTTACTTACAAATATTGGACCTTCACCAATGTGTCTTCATAAAATTTCTTATGTTATCAGTTCCTGAAGGTATTGTTTTTGAGTGAAGTTTCTTTGGAGAGAAGGGTTAGTTTTTTTCAACTTTATCTTAGATGGTTGACTCTTCCCATTTTCAGGCATACTGGCAAATCTATGTTCTCCAGTTGTTGCTGTCTTCATGTTTGAGTCTTTGCTTTCTAAGTGATGGATATGATTAATATATTGGCTTTGGATTTTTAAAACCTTATCATACATTATTTTCTAAGTCTTCTAAATAGGCTCAAGTGTCAAAATGAAAAAACCTCTGATAATCTGAGTGAACACCAATTCAGTGTGTTCTCAGATCAGAGTGTCTGATTTCTGCCTGGAAAAGACTGTGTTGATTGATGCTTTATGTGGAAAGAAGTCTACCTCTGTGGTGGCAATGTCTCTGAGCAAGTGGTCCTGGGCTGGTTAAGAGAGCTAACTGAGCACAAGATAGTGGCACAGGAAAAGAGAAAATCAAGACAGATGATTCCACATTTTTTCCCTTTTGTGACTGACTTGAGTTTCTCTCCTAAGTTCCCACAACGATAGAAACTGGCCTAGGAGTAAAAACCAAATCTGTTCCTTACAGGAATAGCTTTTATTTGGATAATTTAATCGTAGCAAAAGTGAAGCATGTTGGGAGTCTGAATGTAATTGGAACCATATGCTCATGGCCCTTGTTGGAGCTCTGGCTCTGCTGCTCTCAATATATTTCCGAGTGTGTGTGTGTGTGTGTGTGTGTGTGTGTGTGTGTGTGTGTGTGTATGTGTATGTGATTGAGAAGAGTCTTACTATCATATTCACTATGTAGCCCAAAAGGGTTGAATTCAAGGATTTCTGCCTGTCTCTGCTCCCTTACTAAACTATATTCATATCTGAAAATACTTTGACAACCAACACTGGCAGACATCAAAAATGACTTTAAGATATATTGTCCTTTACCTGGGTCCTCTGGTGAGATTAAGCTGAACTACTTCAGTGTATTTTGGAAAAGGATTTCATGGTGAGTCAATGATAATCAGAGTTTGAATGTTATTTTGAGACCAGATTTCTGTACATATTTTTGGCTGTTCTTGAATTCAGAATGCAGATGAGTTTGCCCCAAATTCACAGTATTTTGTTTGTTTCTGCTGCCCAGCTATTGGAATATAGGGTGTGTGAAAAACATACTGTTATAATTTTGTATTTTTTTGTTTATGTGTATTTATATTTATGTGACTTATAGGTGTTTTAGGTAGGGCATGTGTGTCTGGTATGGTTGTAAATATCAGAGAACACTCAGGGTGTTTGTCTTTTATAGTTAGCCTGTTTGAGACAGGGTCTCTAGGTTTCCCTGTGACATAAATAGACTTTTCAGGATTTCCTTGGTCAGTGTGGTGGATCCTCCCTGTATCTTGGTGGAAGAATGCTGCCAGATTTCCTGTCTTGTAAATTCCTATGTGGTCCATGTAAATTATCTGACCTAGTTAGAGGTGTCTCATAAACTTTGCTCTGTGAACTTAATCTGATCAGGGCATTGGGAGCATGTAGCTGGGTATAGGAGAAAATTTCTAGTCAACTTCAACATTCTTGATGAATATATAGAAAGCAGCTAGCCTAACTCAGAGATGCCTAGTTTTTCCAGTATCTTCTTGACATTCAACACTTTGCATTTAACATTTACATGTAATCTCCATTCATAGTTAATTTTGTGCAGATGAAATTCTAGCTTTTTTAATTTAGAAGACCATAGTTTTGGCAGGTAGCCAATAAGACACCAGGTGACAATTATTTGCAAACAAAACACAGTTGAGTTAAGAACTCACCTCATCAAGCAAGGCCTTCATTTAGTCCCTCAGGTAGGGAGGACGTAGCAACAGCCTGGAGTCTAAGGCCTGGGAGCTTTCATTGAGGCCTGAAGTATTGACAATAAAACTGAACTCCTTTAAAATCTGCATTATGTTTGGGAAAACTTGTAATGATTTGCGGTCAGGACCATTTAGAAGGGTTTTATCTGTCCTAATGTTACTGTGTCTCTAGTCAGTCATTGTCTTCAGATACTCTATTTCCCTAGTGTGGCATTGTTTGCTAAATTCCTCCTGAATTTCTCACATTATATAATGGTTTTTGATGGCCTCATATTATTCTCGCATTTCCTTCTGTCTTCCCACCCCTTTTAAGTAGTATACAAGATGCTATTCTTCTTAAGAAGTTTAGTTAGTCTGGATCATATCCTCTGCAATACCTCCCCAACTTGGCATTTATCTTTTTCTACCGTCTACTTATCCTATCTTACTTATTCCCATGACCTTCACCTCAAGACACTGTTGATGAAGAATGAGCTGTGATTTCAAGTCAATGGTCTACTTCAGTAGTTACTTTAGGAATATCCTTGTTGAAAGAAATTATTTTAAGAATATCCTTGCTGTGTGATTGTATTTTACTTAACGGCTACTATCCACTTCTAAGGACTGATATTTTTTCTGGTTTATGGTCTTCATCTTTAGAGGAATGGTATGAGAAATTTTAATATGCTCTCATAAAATTCTCTAAGTCTTGGGAGCACTTGGCCATAAAGCCTGTTTCAAGTTGTAAAATAATTTTTGAGATTATAAATCCATCATGTTCACCTTGTCTTTTCTGCTTAAAAGCCCTAACATTACCCCATTGCTTTCTAAACTGTGGCCTGTTTTTCTTTATCCCAGTTACACACTAGCAACATTTACTGTGTGAAAATGACTTGTGCTTGTTTTCAGGGTTTCCCAGCTCTGAGGCAATGGGCTTGTTGCAGTGGACATTGAGTGTGTAATGGACTGTGCACAAAACGTCCCTGTGCTTTGGATGAGGAACGGGATGTGCAGTATGAGAGAGGAAGGATGTCTAGCAAAATACAAGCTTTGTAGATTAGGCCTCTGTCTACTGTGCTGGAAGTGCAGAGTTGGAAGGTCTGTGCTGTCTAAGTCATTTGATCACATCACCCTGTATGGAAGCTGCTAATATGAGTCCTAGCAGGGTGGCCATAGGAAATGTGAGGTTCTGGGGCGACTTAGCTCTCAGGATAACTAGTGGCAAGTATTTTATGGGTACTTTGCATGCTTCTCTTCTGCCTTTGCTGAAATGAGTTGTAGGAAAGACCATAAGCTATACAATGGTGAGTGTATGATGTTCAGAGCCGGTCTCTTGAGCTATCATTTCATTTATTTATTTACTTATGTAGTTATTGTTTGTCTCTTTGTTTGGTTTTCAAGACAGGGATTACAGGAATGTATTACAACCACCACTACCCAGTGAGGTTTCAATTCTGTCGGATTCAGATGGAACATGAACCAGACTGAAGTTTTGTTGATCTGAGTGGTGACCTGGGCAGCGCCCTTTGTCCTCTGTGCCTCCCAGTATGGATTTACTGGGTAATGGGAGACACTGCAGCGCTGGCACCTGAGGATATAATTCTTGCAGTATCACTGCCAAGTGTTCACATATAGGCACTGCTTTTGTTTGAAGTTGGAAGACAGATTAGAAAACTGAAGGTCTGGTTTTTAGAAGTTCTGATTATTGCATTACATTTTCAAGTTTGTCTTATAAATAAAGCAAATAGTTTAGGAACTTGTAGAAAAATAGTGAAGTGGATCATCTTTCACCAATACATGATTAGAATCATTGTAACTTGTTGCTGCAACTCACAACAGTGATGAATTCAGTGAAGTCTAGTTACAGAGAAGATAAGGAGTCCTTCATGTGCAGAGATATCTCAAGTGTGCATGGTGTTGCACAAGTAGAAAGGGCAGAACCCATGTTTTCTGCCATAATCCATGGAATAATATTTGAAACTATTTTTTTGTTTTCTTTTCTTTTTTCCTTTTTTGATTCACAGAGCATTTATTTATTTTTTAATTTAAATTAGACACAAGCTTATTTAACATGTAATGATATTTCCCCCCTCCCCTGTTCCCCACTAACCACCTCTTCTCTCTTTCTGTTCCCCAGGGAGGGTGAGCCCTTCCATGGGAAATCTTCAAAGTCTTTCATATTATTTGGAGCAGGACCTAGGCCCTCTCCCATTCGTATACACTGAGATAGTGTCCTTTATGTGGAATGGGTTTCCAAATCCATTCATGTATTAAGGATATATACTAATCTACTACCAGAGGCTACATAAATTGCCCAGACCTCCTAGCTGACAACCACATTCAGGGAGTCTTTATCAGTACTATGCTGGTTTCCTAACTATCATTTTGAGGTCCATGGGCTCCCCCTTGTTCAGGTCAAATGTTTTTTGTGGGTTTCTCCAACCTGGTCTTAACCCATTTGCTCTTCACTCCTATGTATCTGCAACTAGATTCCAGGAGTTTGGCTCAGTGTTTAGCTGTGGGTGTCTGTTTCTACTTCCATTAGGTACTGGATGAAGATTCTAGATGGCATATAAGGTGGTCATCAAATTCATTATCTGAAAAGGACATTTAAGGTAGCCTCTGCACTATTGCTTGGATTGTTAGTGGGTGTCTTCATTTTAGATCCCTGGACATTTGCCTAATGCCAGATTTCTCTTTAAACGTATAATGGCTCCCTCTATTATGATGTCTATTTTCTCACTCTCCTCAATTCTTCCTCTGACTGCATGTTCCTGGTTTCTAATGCCCCCCTCTTCCCTGCTCTTCTCACCTTCTCTTTTTCCTAACTGCCTCTACCATCTCCCCTTGCTTCTAATAAACTTAGGAGATCCTGTCCCCATTATCTTCTCTGCAGAATGATGTATATCTCTCTTTCAGTCCTCCTTGTTTCCTAATATCTCTTGTGGTGTGGATTGTTGGGTGGCCATCCCCTGATCCATATCTAAAATCACTATATGAGTGAGTACAAAGAACATTTGTCTTTTTGTGACTGGGTTACCACATTCAGGATGGTTACTTTTAGTTCCATCCATTGCCTGCAAGTTTCAGGATTCCATTGTTTTTTTGTCTGCTGAGTAGTACTCCATTTTTTAAATGTACAACATTACTCAGTTGAGAGTCATCTAAGTTGCTTCCAGGTTCTGCCTTTTACAAATAATGCTGCTATGAACATAGTTGAAAATATGTCTTTGTTGTATGAATGCTCTTCTTTTGGGGGTTTGCCTAGGAGTGGAAATGTTGGATCTTGAAGTTGCCTGATTCCCATTTTCCTGAGGAACTACCATATTGATTTCCAAAGTGGCTTTATGTGTTTGTACTCCCACCAGCAGTAGAGGAATGTTCCCCTTTCTCCACATCCTCTCCAGCATAACCTGTCATTGTTGGTTTTTATTTTAGACATTCTGACAGGGGGAAAGATGGTATCTCAGAATTTTGGATTTGCATTTCTCTCATGGCTAAGTATGTTGAGCAATGTCTTGTGTCTTTTGATCATTCTAGATTTCTCTATTGAGAAGTCTCTATTTAATTCTGTACCCCATTTTTTAAGTGGATTTTTGCTTTGCTGGTGATAAACCTCTTGAATTCTTTGTATATTTTGGAAACCAGGCCTCTTTCAGATGTGGGGTTGGTGCATATTTTTGCCATATTTTGGACTTCCATTTTGTCTTTTTGACTCTGACCTTTGCCTTACAGAAGCTTCTCAGTTTCTGGAGGTACCATTTATTAACTGTCAATTTCAGTGGATGTGCTAATGGTGTTATGTTCAGGAAGGGTTCCTCTGTACCGATTGATCAAGGGTACCTCCTACTTCCTCTTCTAAGAGTTTCAGTGTGGCTGGATTTATGTCGAGGTCTTTGATCCATTTGGTGCTAAGTTTTGTGCCTGGCGGTAGATACTGATCTATCTGCAATCTTCTACATTTCAGCATCCAGTATGCCAGCAAAATTTGTTAAAGATGCTTTTTTGTTCAATTTTATGATATTAGCTTCATTGTCAAAAATCAGGTATTCATAGGTATGTCCATCCATGTAATGGTTTTCAACTTGAGTCCATTGGTTTAAATATCTGTTGAATTATTTATTTGTTGTTTTGTGATAGAGCTTTAGTGGGGCTGTATTTCCCTGAAACAAACTGAAGTATAAGCAGCTGAGTATCCATAGCAAGAGATCACTTCTCTTCTGGTGAAAACTCTAGAACTTTGTGCTTCAGTTTTTGTTTTTGTTTTTGTTTTTTTTTATCAGTTTTTATCTGTATCTCAAGGCTCTGAAACAAAAGTTCAAGAGTCACATTAAGGTAATTTTGTGAAAGTTGTGAAGTCTGTTTTTATTTAATTTTTTACACATAGAACTATAGGGAGATGGGTAACATTGTTCAAGATCACCCTTTTCCTTTTCTATGTTATCTTTGGTCTTTTGATTAAAAGTTGACAATATTTTTCCTTCCTTATTTCTTGGCTTTTTCTCAAAAACGTGTTCATTCTTTCAAAAATATTCTACATATTTTTGATTGTTGCATCTGTGTCACAAGTATAGACCACATTTTATGTGAATCTGTGTATTGATTTTCTGTAATGTATAATGGTAACCTAGTTATAATCATTTTCTTAAAAATGATGGAGTTTTACCAATTGTCTTCATAAATTTTCTTATGTTATCAGTTCCTCAAAGTTTTGTTTTTGGGAGAGTTTGCTATGGAGAGACAGTATTAGTTTTTTTCATTTTGTCTTAGTTGCTTACCTCTTCACATTTTCTTGACTACGGGCATATCTGTGATTTTCCAGTTGTTTCTATCTTTATGTTGAGTCTTTGGTGCTTAAGTGATTGACATGATTAATACATTGTCTTTGGATTTTAAAATCTTCTAATATATTATTGTCTCTCTCCTAATTAGTGTCTGGTATCAAATGACAAATCCTAGGATCATCATCTGAGGAAACATCAATTGAGTGTTTGCTTAGATCAGAATGTCTGGTTTCTGACTGAAAATGATTGTGTTGACTGATTATTGATGTGGGAATATGACTTCCACTGAATTGGCAATGGCTCTGAACAAGTGGAGTTGTCATGCTTAAGATAGCTAGCTGAGCACAAGGCAGTGAGGAAGTTAAAGAGAAAACCATGAAACCATGGTTCCACATATTTACCTTCATTGACTAACTTGAGTTTCTCTCCTAAGCTCCCACAATGACAGACACTGGCCTAGGTATAACAATCAAATCCATTCATTCCTAGAGTAGCTTTTACTTAGAAAATTTAATCACAGGAAAAGAGAAGTATGTTGGAACAAAAATGGTACTTCAAGGGTGACTTTTTTTGCTATAATGGCCATGGGAATGCTGACTTTTAGAAGATTATTGAAGATATTGAGAATTCAGGTGGCAAAAGCCATGAAAGTTCTCAATAGTGCATAATTGTCTGTTGTAGGACATCCC
>NW_023277429.1:39942-73325 GCF_003668045.3 Cricetulus griseus | reverse complement strand
GAGAAAAAGAATTTCTGATGTGTAGATATTTCTCAAGTGTGCATGCTTCTGTGCAGGTAGATTGGACAAATTCCATGTGATTTGCCATAATCCATGAAATTAGATTTAAAATCATTTTTCTTTTTTTGGTTCAGGAAGCATTTCTTTCTTTTTAAATGTAAACTAGAAACAAACTTGTTTTACATGTCAATTACAGTTCCCTCTCCCTCCCCTTCTGACCTGCCCCTAAGTGACCCCCTCTTTAATCCCCTTTCTGCTCCACAGTTAAGGTGAGGCCTCCATGAGTGATTTCCAAGTCTTTCATTTCACTTGGAGCATTACCCAGGCCATTCCCTGTGTCTCTAGACTGAGAGGGTATCACTTTATGTGCAATGGGCTCCCAAAGTCCAATTGTACAATAGGGATAAATTCTAATTCACTACTGCAGGCCCATAAATTGCCCAGGCCTCCAAACTGACACCCATTTTCAGGGGGCCTGGATCAGTCCTGTGCTGGTTTCCCAGCTATCAGTCTGTGGTCCATGAGTTCCCACTTTCTCATGTCAGCTGTTTCTGTGAGTTTCTCCAGCCTGGTCTTGACCCAATTGCTTATCACTCCTACCTATCTGAAAATAAATTCCAGGAGTTTGGCTCATTTAATTGTAAGTGTCTGCTTCTGTTTCCATCAGCTACATGAAGGCTCTAGGATATCACATGTGGTAGTTAATGATCTCATTATCAGAGATGAGCATTTAAGGTGACCACTTCACTATTGCATGTACTGTTAGTTGGTGTCATCCTTGCACATTTCTGGATATTTACCTAGTGCCAGATTTCTCTATAAACCTATAATGGATCCATCTATTATGGTTTCTCTTTTGCTGATCTCCTCTATTCTTTCACTGGCTCATTCTTCCTGTTCCATCAACTCCTCCTCTCCCCTTCTCTTCTCCCCTTCTCAGTCTCCTAACTCCCTGTCCCCTCCTGCCATACTCCCAATTATCTCAGGAGATCATGTCTCTTTCCCCTTTTCTGGGTGATCATCTATAGCTCTCTTAGTCTCCTTATGTCCTAGCTTCTCTTTTGGTGTGGATTGTAGGCTGGAAATCCTTTGTTCCATTCAAAACCCATATATAAGTGAGTACATACCATGTTTTCTTTTTGGGACTGGGTTAACTTACTCAGGAAGGTTTCTTCTACTTCTATCCATTTGCATGCACATTTTATTATTCCATTGTTTTTTCCCAATGAGTAAGTACTCCATGGTGTAAATGTACCATATTTTCTCTATCCATTATTCAGTTTAGGGTCATCTAGGTTGTTTCCAGGTTCTAGCCATTACAAATAATGCTGCTACAAACGTAGTTGAAAAGATATCTTTCTTGTTTGAATGTTCATCTTTTGGCCAACAAGTGGAATCACTAGATCTTGTGGTAGACTGATTCCCATATTACTGATGAACTTCCATACTGATTTACTAAGTGGCTGTTTGCACTTCCACCATCAGTGGAGGAGTGTTCCCCTTTCTCCACATCCTCTCTAGCATAAAATGTCACTGGTGTTTTTGAATTTAGCTATCATGACAGGAGCAATATACTACCTCAGAATTGTTTTGATTTGCATTTCTCCTATGTCTAAGTATATTGAGCACTTTCTCAAGTGCCTATCAGCCATTTAGATTTCCTTATTGACAAATCACTTTTTAATTCTGTACCCCAATTTTTAATTGGATTTTTTGGTATTTTGGTGACGAGCTTCTTGAGTTCTTTGTATATTTTGGAAATCAGCCCTCTGTCAAATGTGGGATTGATGAATAACTTTTCCCATTCTCTGGGCTGCCATTTTGTCTTTTTGTCTATGTCCTTGGACTTACAGATGATTCTCAGTTTCAGGAGGTCCCATTTATTAATTGTGCATCTCTGTGTTTGTGCTACTGATGCTATGTTCAGGAAGCCTTCTACTGTAAAAATTCTTTGAGGTACCTCCTACTTACTCTTCTAATAGGTTCATTGTGATTGGATTTATGTAGAGGTCTTTGGTCCATTTCTACTTAGCCTTTGTGCATGGTGATTGATATGCATTGTATGTAGTGTTTTACATGCTAGCACACAGTTATGCCAGCACTATTTTGCTGAGGATGCTTTCCTTTGTATAATTTGAACTTCATTGTCCAACATCAGGTATTCATAGGTATGTGGGTTCTTATCATGGTTTTCAGTTCAATTCTGTTGGTTTACCTGGGTTTTATACAATTTTTCTATGTTGCTTTGTGATTGAGTTTCAGTGGGTTTGTATTTACATGAAACAAAAGAATTATAAGGAGCCTCTGTTCCATAGTAAGAGATCACCTTCATTTTTGGAGAGATCTCTAGCGCATGGCGCTTCTGTTTTTGGAAGAAATATCAGTAGCTCTAGGGTCAGAAATACCAGTTCAAGGGTCATTTTGAGGTAATTTTTGAAAGTTGTGAAATCTGTGGTATTTAATTTTTATACCCATAGTATTATAGGGAGCTGGGTAGTATTGGTTACAATCACCCTTTTCTTTTCCTACGTTTTCTTTTGTCTTTTGATTAAAAGTTGACAATATTTTTCCTGCCTTATTTCTTGGCATTTTCTAAGCAACCATTTCATACTGTCCAAAATATTTTATATATTTTTGATGGCTGTACCTTGTGACAAGTTTAGACCTCATATTATGTGAATCGGTGTACTGATTTTCTGTAATGTATAATGATAACATAGTTATATATATTTACTTACAAATGTTGGACCTTCACCAATGTGTCTTCATAAAATTTCTTATGTTATCAGTTCCTGAAGGTATTGTTTTTGAGTGAAGTTTCTTTGGAGAGAAGGGTTAGTTTTTTTCAACTTTATCTTAGATGGTTGACTCTTCCCATTTTCAGGCATACTGGCAAATCTATGTTCTCCAGTTGTTGCTGTCTTCATGTTTGAATCTTTGCTTTGTAAGTGATGGATATGATTAAAATATTGGCTTTGGATTTTTAAAACCTTATCATACATTATTTTCTAAGTCTTCTAAATAGGCTCAAGTGTCAAAATGAAAAAACCTCTGATAATCTGAGTGAACACCAATTCAGTGTGTTCTCAGATCAGAGTGTCTGATTTCTGCCTGGAAAAGACTGTGTTGATTGATGTTTTATGTGGAAAGAAGTCTACCTCTGTGGTGGCAATGTCTCTGAGCAAGTGGTCCTGGGCTGGTTATGAGAGCTAACTGAGCACAAGATAGTGGCACAGGAAAAGAGAAAATCAAGACAGATGATTCCACATCTTTTCCCTTTTGTGACTGACTTGAGTTTCTCTCCTAAGTTCCCACAACGTTAGAAACTGGCCTAGGAGTAAAAACCAAATCTGTTCATTACAGGAATAGCTTTTATTTGGATAATTTAATCATAGCAAAAGTGAAGCATGTTGGGAGTCTGAATATAATTGGAACCATATGCTCGTGGCCCTTGTTGGAGCTCTGGCTCTGCTGCTCTCAATATATTTCCGAGTGTGTGTGTGTGTGTGTGTGTGTGTGTGTGTGTGTGTGATTGAGAAGAGTCTTACTATCATATTCACTATGTAGCCCAAAAGGGTTGAATTCAAGGATTTCTGCCTGTCTCTGCTCCCTTAATAAACTATATTCATATCTGAAAATACTTTGACAACCAACACTGGCAGACATCAAAAATGACTTTAAGATATATTGTCCTTTACCTGGGTCCTCTGGTGAGATTAAGCTGAACTACTTCAGTGTATTTTGGAAAAGGATTTCATGGTGAGTCAATGATAATCAGAGTTTGAATGTTATTTTGAGACCAGATTTCTGTACATATTTTTGGCTGTTCTTGAACTCAGAATGCAGATGAGTTTGCCCCAAATTCACAGTATTTTGTTTGTTTCTGCTGCCCAGCTATTGGAATATAGGGTGTGTGAAAAACATACTGTTATATTTTTGTATTTTTTTGTTTATGTGTATTTATATTTATGTGATTTATAGGTGTTTTAGGTAGGGCATGTGTGTCTGGTATGGTTGTAAATATCAGAGAACACTCAGGGTGTTTGTCTTTTATAGTTAGCCTGTTTGAGACAGGGTCTCTAGGTTTCCCTGTGACATAAATAGACTTTTCAGGATTTCCTTGGTCAGTGTGGTGGATCCTCCCTGTATCTTGGTGGAAGAATGCTGCCAGATTTCCTGTCTTGTAAATTCCTATGTGGTCCATGTAAATTATCTGACCTAGTTAGAGGTGTCTCATAAACTTTGCTCTGTGGACTTAATCTGATCAGGGCATTGGGAGCATGTAGCTGGGTATAGGAGAAAATTTCTAGTCAACTTCAACATTCTTGATGAATATATAAAAAGCAGCTAGCCTAACTCAGAGAGGCCTAGTTTTTCCAGTATCTTCTTGACATTCAACACTTTGCATTTAACATTTACATGTAATCTCCATTTATAGTTAATTTTGTGCAGATGAAATTCTAGCTTTTTTTAATTTAGAAGACCATAGTTTTGGCAGGTAGCCAATAAGACACCAGGTGACAATTATTTGCAAACAAAACACAGTTGAGTTAAGAACTCACCTCATCAAGCAAGGCCTTCATTTAGTCCCTCAGGTAGGGAGGACGTAGCAACAGCCTGGAGTCTAAGGCCTGGGAGCTTTCATTGAGGCCTGAAGTATTGACAATAAAACTGAACTCCTTTAAAATCTGCATTATGTTTGGGAAAACTTGTAATGATTTGCGGTCAGGACCATTTAGAAGGGTTTTATCTGTCCTAATGTTACTGTGTCTCTAGTCAGCCATTGTCTTCAGATACTCTATTTCCCTAGTGAGGCATTGTTTGCTAAATTCCTCCTGAATTTCTCACATTATATAATGGTTTTTGATGGCCTCATATTATTCTCGCATTTCCTTCTGTCTTCCCACCCCTTTTAAGTAGTATACAAGATGCTATTCTTCTTAAGAAGTTTAGTTAGTCTGGATCATATCCTCTGCAATACCTCCCCAACTTGACATTTATCTTTTTCTACCGTCTACTTATCCTATCTTACTTATTCCCATGACCTTCACCTCAAGACACTGTTGATGAAGAATGAGCTGTGATTTCAAGTCAATGGTCTACTTCAGTAGTTACTTTAGGAATATCCTTGTTGAAAGAAATTATTTTAAGAATATCCTTGCTGTGTGATTGTATTTTACTTAACGGCTACTATCCGCTTCTAAGGACTGATATTTTTTCTGGTTTATGGTCTTCATCTTTAGAGGAATGGTATGAGAAATTTTAATATGCTCTCATAAAATTCTCTAAGTCTTGGGAGCACTTGGCCATAAAGCCTGTTTCAACTTGTAAAATAATTTTTGAGATTATAAATCCATCATGTTCACCTTGTCTTTTCTGCTTAAAAGCCCTAACATTACCCCATTGCTTTCTAAACTGTGGCCTGTTTTTCTTTATCCCAGTTACACAGTAGCAACATTTACTGTGTGAAAATGACTTGTGCTTGTTTTCAGGGTTTCCCAGCTCTGAGGCAATGGGCTTGTTGCAGTGGACATTGAGTGTGTAATGGACTGTGCACACAAACGTCCCTGTGCTTTGGATGAGGAACGGGATGTGCAGTATGAGAGAGGAAGGATGTCTAGCAAAATACAAGCTTTGTAGATTAGGCCTCTGTCTACTATGCTGGAAGTGCAGAGTTGGAAGGTGCTATCTAAGTCATTTGATCACATCACCCTGTATGGAAGCTGCTAATATGAGTCCTAGCAGGGTGGCCATAGGAAATGTGAGGTTCTGGGGCGACTTAGCTCTCAGGATAACTAGTGGCAAGTATTTTATGGGTACTTTGCATGGTTCTCTTCTGCCTTTGCTGAAATGAGTTGTACGAAAGACCATAAGCTATACAATGGTGAGTGTATGACGTTCAGAGCGGGTCTCTTGAGCTATCATTTCATTTATTTATTTACTTATGTAGTTATTGTTTGTCTCTTTGTTTGGTTTTCAAGACAGGGATTACAGAAATGTATTACCACCACCACTACCCAGTGAGGTTTCAATTCTGTCGGATTCAGATGGAACATGAACCAGACTGAAGTTTTGTTGATCTGAGTGGTGACCTGGGCAGCGCCCTTTGTCCTCTGTGCCTCCCATTATGGATTTACTGGGTAATGGGAGACACTGCAGCGCTGGCACCTGAGGATATAATTCTTGCAGTATCACTGCCAAGTGTTCACATATAGGCACTGCTTTTGTTTGAAGTTGGAAGACAGATTAGAAAACTGAAGGTCTGGTTTTTAGAAGTTCTGATTATTGCATTACATTTTCAAGTTTGTCTTATAAATAAAGCAAATAGTTTAGGAACTTGTAGAAAAATAGTGAAGTGGATCATCTTTCACCAATACATGATTAGAATCATTGTAACTTGTTGCTGCAACTCACAACAGTGATGAATTCAGTGAAGTCTAGTTACAGAGAAGATAAAGAGTCCTTCATGTGCAGAGATATCTCAAGTGTGCATGGTGTTGCACAAGTAGAAAGGGCAGAACCCATGTTTTCTGCCATAATCCATGGAATAATATTTGAAGCTATTTTTTTGTTTTCTTTTCTTTTTTCCTTTTTGGATTCACAGAGCATTTATTTATTTTTTAATTTAAATTAGACACAAGCTTATTTAACATGTAATGATATTTCCCCCCTCCCCTGTTCCCCACTAACCACCTCTTCTCTCTTTCTGTTCCCCAGGGAGTGTGAGCCCTTCCGTGGGAAATCTTCAAAGTCTTTCATATTATTTGGAGCAGGACCTAGGCCCTCTCCCATTCGTATACACTGAGATAGTGTCCTTTATGTGGAATGGGTTTCCAAATCCATTCATGTATTAAGGATATATACTAATCTACTACCAGAGGCTACATAAATTGCCCAGACCTCCTAGCTGACAACCACATTCAGGGAGTCTTTATCAGTACTATGCTGGTTTCCTAACTATCATTTTGAGGTCCATGGGCTCCCCCTTGTTCAGGTCAAATGTTTTTTGTGGGTTTCTCCAACCTGGTCTTAACCCATTTTCTCTTCACTCCTATGTATCTGCAACTAGATTCCAGGAGTTTTGCTCAGTGTTTAGCTGTGGGTGTCTGTTTCTACTTCCATTAGGTACTGGATGAAGATTCTAGATGGCATATAAGGTGGTCATCAAATTCATTATCTGAAAAGGACATTTAAGGTAGCCTCTGCACTATTGCTTGGATTGTTAGTGGGTGTCTTCATTTTAGATCCCTGGACATTTGCCTAATGCCAGATTTCTCTTTAAACGTATAATGGCTCCCTCTATTATGATGTCTATTTTCTCACTCTCCTCAATTCTTCCTCTGACTGCATCTTCCTGGTTTCTAATGCCCCCCTCTTCCCTGCTCTTCTCACCTTCTCTTTTTCCTAACTGCCTCTACCATCTCCCCTTGCTTCTAATAAACTTAGGAGATCGTGTCCCCATTATCTTCTCTGCAGAATGATGTATATCTCTCTTTCAGTCCTCCTTGTTTCCTAATATCTCTTGTGGTGTGGATTGTTGGGTGGCCATCCCCTGATCCATATCTAAAATCACTATATGAGTGAGTACAAAGAACATTTGTCTTTTTGTGACTGGGTTACCACATTCAGGATGGTTACTTTTAGTTCCATCCATTGCCTGCAAGTTTCAGGATTCCATTGTTTTTTGTCTGCTGAGTAGTACTCCATTTTGTAAATGTACAACATTACTCAGTTGAGAGTCATCTAAGTTGCTTCCAGGTTCTGCCTTTTACAAATAATGCTGCTATGAACATAGTTGAAAATATGTCTTTGTTGTATGAATGCTCTTTTTTGGGTGGTATGCCTAGGAGTGGAAATGTTGGATCTTGAAGTTGCCTGATTCCCATTTTCCTGAGGAACTGCCATATTGATTTCCAAAGTGGCTTTATGTGTTTGTACTCCCACCAGTAGTAGAGGAGTGTTCGCCTTTCTCCACATCCTTTCCAGCATAACCTGTCATTGTTGGTTTTTATTTTAGACATTCTGACAGGAGAAAGGTGGTATCTCAGAGTTTTCTGATTTGCATTTCTCTCATGGCTAAGTATGTTGAGCAATGTCTCAAGTGTCTTTTGGTCATTCTAGATTTCTCTATTGAGAAGTCTCTATTTAATTCTGTACCCCATTTTTAAGTGGATTTTTTGGTTTGCTGGTGATGAACCTCTTGAATTCTTTGTATATTTTGGAAATCAGGCCTCTGACAGATGTAGGGTTGGTGCATATTTTTGCCATTCTTTGGGCTTCCATTTTGTCTTTTTGGCTCTGTCCTTTCCCTTACAGAAGCTTCTCAGTTTCTGGAGGTACCATTTATTAACTGTCAATTTCAGTGTATGTGCTAATGGTGTTATGTTCAGGAAGGGGTCCTCTGTACCAATTGTTAAATGGTACCTCCTACTTTCTCTTCTAAGAGTTTCATTGTGGCTGGATTTATGTCAAGGTCTTTGATCCATTTGGTGTTAAATTTTGTGCCTGGCGATTGATACTGATCTATCTGCAATCTTCTAGATTTCAGCATCTAGTATGCCAGCAAAATTTGTTAAAGATACTTTCTTTTTTCAATTATATGATTTTAGCTTCATTGTCAAAAATCAGGTATTCATAGGTGTGTTCATCCATGTAATGGTTTTCAACTTGATTCCATTGGTTTAAATGTCTTTTGAATTATTTTGTTGTTGTTGTTTTGTGAAAGAGCATCAGTGGGGCTGTATTTACTTGAAACAAACTGAAGTATAAGCAGCTGAGTATCCATAGCAATAGATCACTTCTCTTCTGGTGAAAACTCTAGAACATTGTGCTTCAGATTTTTATGAGTTTTTATCTGTATCTCAAGGCTCTGAAACAAAAGTTCAAGAGTCACATTGAGGTAATTTTGTGAAAGTTGTGAAGTCTGTGGTTATTTAATTTTTTACACATAGAACTATAGGGATATGGGGAACATTGGTCAAGACCACCCTTTTCCTTTTCTATGTTATCTTTGGTCTTTTGATTAAAACTTGACAATATTTTTCCTTCCTTATTTCTTGGCTTTTTCTCAAAAACGTGTTCATTCTTTCAAAAATATTCTACATATTTTTGATTGTTGCATCTGTGTCACAAGTATAGACCACATTTTATGTGAATCTGTGTATTGATTTTCTGTAATGTATAATGGTAACCTAGTTATAATAATTTTCTTAAAAATGATGGAGTTTTACCAATTTGTCTTCATAAATTTTCTTATGTTATCAGTTCCTGAAAGTTTTGTTTTTGGGAGAATTTGCTATGGAGAGACAGTATTAGTTTTTTTTTTTTTTTCATTTTGTCTTAGTTTCTTGCCTCTTCACATTTTCTTGACTACTGGCATATCTGTGATTTTCCAGTTGTTTCTATCTTTATGTTAAGTCTTTGTTGCTTAAGTGATTGACATGATTAACACATTGTCTTTGGATTTTAAAATCTTCTAATATATTATTGTCTCCTAATTAGTGTTTGGTATCAAATGACAAATCCTAGGATCATCATCTGAGGAAACATCAATTGAGTATTTGCTTAGATCAGAATGTCTGGTTTCTGACTGAAATTGATTGTGTTGACTGATTATTGATGTGGGAATATGACTTCCACTGATTTGGCAATGGCTCTGAACAAGTAGAGCTGTGATGCTTAAGAGAGCTAGCTGAGCACAAGGCAGTAAGGAAGCTAAAGAGAAAACCATGAAACCATGGTTCCACATGTTTTACCTTCAGTGGCTACCCTGAGTTTCTCTCCTAAGCTCCCACAATGATAGACACTGGCCTAGGTATAACAACCAATTCCATTCATTCCTAGAGTAGCTTTTACTTAGAAAATTTAATTACAGCAAAAGAGAAGAATGTTGGAGCAAAAATGGTACTTCAAGGGTGATTTTTTTTTGCTATAATGTCCTTGGGAATCCTGACTTTTAAAAGATTTTTGAAGATATTGAGAATTCAGGTGGCAAAATCCATAAAAGTTCTCCATAGTGCATAATTGACTGTTGTAGGAAATCAAATATGGGAATGCTGAGAGTAATAGCAGACACTGGAGGTCACGGTCAGGATTTTGTGTGTAAAAGTGTTGCCTGGTACCATAGAGTCAGTTTGAACTACCGGCCTTGAGAGCCATGTGTCACAGGAGTTCAGGTTATAGCCCATGGCTCCTGGGGAACATTGTACCTTAGAGTTCCTGATTAAACTGACAGACTCTATCAGACAGTGAAGCATTCAGGCCAATTTGTATTTCTCTATATTATAATTCACTAGTCAAGGTAGTATGTAAACTTAACAAGACAATTGTTCTTAGACATTAATCTCATATACCTTGTATGACTTGCAATTTTCATGTTATCCTTGCAACTACAAGAGTATTGATCCTGGATATTAACACCACTGTATGTTTCTGATACAGATATAAAACATCTGATTGGCTCAGTAAAACAGTCATATTTTTGCCTTGCTCTGGCCCTCCAGTCCAAGCCTGGCTTCAATCCTTTTTTACTGTATTAGGTGATATTGGCATAGTAATTAAGCATTGGTTCTTAGAAAATTTTATGAAAAAATTTATCTAGAATTCATTTGTGTGATATTTTGGCCCTGAATCATTATTAATCCTTACATGTCCCCAAAAGTGAGTAAGGCTGAGTTTAAGAGTAATTGGCTAATGTATTAGACAAAATATTTCTTCTGTTAGATGATTATTACTGTCACTTCTTCAAGTTTACAGTGAAAAGGACAAAAGTAGGAATGAATGGAAAGTCTCTGGTTAACAAAAATAGCATTAAGTATTATCAGAAGGCAGTCAAGTGATGGAAAAGAAACAGCAATTTTCAAGGTTTTTAACGCCATAAAATAAAATTCCCAGACCTGCATTTAAAGCCTAGGAAGGTAGCCCAACTGTAAGACTCTATCCATCTAAGCCCTTAAGTTATGGAAGGAGTATTCAAAGTAAATCTTTGTCTCAGGAACAACATTATACAAAAACAATAGCAAACTTGATCCCAGCTTGGTAGGGTCGATCAAATCATTGCAGAATCACCTATGTTTTACTGATTATGGAAACAATAAAGATGGACCATGGAGAGATTGAAGACAGGAAGAAGTAAGGTGGGGCTGAAAAAGGACCTTGCTCATATATAGATTGAGGGTTGGAAGAGGTAGGAGTCACTGATGGCTGTTGAAGTGGTTCCTTGATCTTTCAGTTTCTTACCCCCATATCTGTGTTCTGATTTTTTACTTGATGAACATTAATTTTATGAACACATTATGAGTTTCCTTAGAAGACATGGTTAATAAAAAGAAAGGATAATTAAGTCAGCCAGAGATAGATTAAATAATAGATTATTACCTATGTTTTAAAATGCTACTGAAAAGGAAAAAGCATTGGAAGATATTAGATGAAAAGATACTGCTAAATTAAAACTGTATACTTTAGAGATATGTAGAACTCAGAATAAAAACCAAGATATGAGTTACATCAGTGAAGATATTTTTCTTTGGTTTTCACAGGGGAGATACAGTAACCATCAAAAATGATAAAGTTTATATACAAACAATAAATACTTCTTCATTAAAATAGAAAATAGTTCATCAAATAGCATTACCATTCTATATAAACCAATTCATGAGGCTAACATGTTTTTCATTGGATAAATATGACTTGACAAAAATATAGCTCTGCAAAGGTATGTTGAGGAAAGTTTTGTTTTGTCTTTACAAAAACATAAAAAAAAACTTCCAACAAAGGAATGTAAAGACCACTGTTGTCATGGGGTTCTAGGATTGTGTCTGCTTATATGTGAGTGATGTCACTGGTTTCTACTTTCCAGGAACACTTTTGGATGTAGTAATCATCCTGACTACCTGGGTTTACATGTCTAAAACCCATTCATTTACTATTTTCATTACCATTAGGCTTCTGTTTCTTATATATGTTTCATTATTAATAACAAAAGTATACCAGAATTCTTTGGAATTAATGGTGGTATGGCTTATGTTTAGGCACATGAAAATATGGGAAACATAAATGTTTAACATGTAGAAGTTATTGGAAGCAAAGCTGTTAAAATGCACATCTCAAAAATATAACTGGCATTAAAGAAGTTCCTCACTAGGTTCTCTGTTCAATTTGAGGATAATGAACCTTTTAATTATTCCCACATTGGGATAAATGAAGCTGAATACTTCATGTAATTTATTGTGGGGCCTTAGGTGTGACCCACCAGATATTTCATGGTCTACTAAATTCTGGTGTGAAAAGAAACTTATACTTTTAGTCTTTCTCATTAGGATGGGTTCATTGCTAATTGTCGCAAAAGGAAATATCATACTTCCTTGTGAACCTTAATATGTTGTACCTGTGGTAGTCTGTTTGTAATTCTCCCAAATAAGCACATAGGAAATAGCTTATGATGTGTGGCTTTGTTGCTGTAGATATGGAATTGGTGGTGCAGTTGTGTCAATGTGGAGGTGTACATTCAGATTTTATATATGCTCAAGCCATGGAAAGTGTCACAGACCACATACCATTGCCATTTCTTAAGATGTACAATGCCCAGCTCCTTTTACAGCAGCATGTCTGCCTGCATTCTACCATTTTACACCATGATGATACTTGATAAATCTTCTGAAAATATAAGCCTTCCTATTAAATGTTTTCCTTTAGAAGATTAGCCATGTGCATTGTGTCTTTTCACAGCTCTAGAATCCCTAAGTCAGTACATGATTCAATACACTTTATAGAGGAAATATGAGAAATCCTGACAAATTTCCTTTTGAGAAGATCATATTTTACATAGGCTTGTATACTTGCTCATCCTGTGTTAATAATACAAAATCTAGTATTCAATTATAGTCATTTTCATTCCATGTATCATATAATAACAGTTTTTTTTAACTCAATGTGTGATTATGTATGAAATGCTACCTTTTATTTTTTGACACATGTAAAATTAAAACGAAGTCATATTACAAAATTTTCAACAGCATATTTGTAAGATTTATACCTATTAACAAAAACATTCTTAAAAAATCAACTCGGTTACTGGTAGCTGTAAAATATTGACACTGATTTCATAGAATAATATGATAGTGGAAAAACCACGTAGGAAAAAAACAATGCAAAATTTCTCCCACTTTCAGTTTCCTTGACATTTAAGGAAATATGTAGACAATTGTTTGGAAGATCCCTCTTGTATAGAAAACTGTCATGCTTTGAATATTGAGCTAATGGCATAGAATGACATGTTTACTAGAATTTGTTTTAAAATATTCAATATTTATTATTCATTAAAGTGTACAGAATGAGTTTTAGGCTAGCTAGAGATTTTTTTTTGAGATTTGGTTTCTCTGTGTCTTTGGAGGCTGTCATGGAACTAGCTCTTGTAGAGCAGGCTAGTCTCGAACTCACAGAGATCCGCCTGCCTCTGCCTTTTATGTTCTGGGAAAAAAGGCTTGCTCTACCACCACCAGGCTAGGTAGAGTTTTCTTATGAGATCTTCTGTCAAGCAACAGAGCAAAATTATATTCAAGTATGTTCGTGAATGTGTGTATGTATATCTGTGTTTTTGTGTTTGTGCAACCGAGAAATGTCTTTCTATCGAATTTAATATATAGTCCAAATTGGCTTAAATTCAAGGAGATCTGCCTATCTCTGCTACCATACTCAGCCATATACATATCTGAAAATAATTTGACAATAACCACTGGTAGACACCAAAAATGACCTAAGACATATTGTTTTGACCCTCAGGACCTCTCGTGAGATTTAGCTGGAACACTTCAGTGTATTTTGGAAAAGTATTTCAGAATGAGTCAATGATAATCTGAGTTAGAATTTTATTTAGAGGCAGGGTTTCTCTACATATCTTTGGTTGTCCTTGAACACAGAATGCGGATGAGGTTTGCTGCAAATTCACAGAACAAAGGGTATGTGCTATACTATACTATTATAATTTTATTATTTATTTTCTTGTGTCTGTTTTTATGTATGTAATTCTTTTTGTGGAAGTTGTGGATGTTTGTCATGGTTTGGTTGTAAATATCAGAGAATGATTTTGGGTGTTTGTCTTTTACACTTAGCATATTTGAGACAGGGTCTCTAGGTTGCCATTCCATGAAATGATCCTTGAAAGGATTTCCTTTGTCTGCATTTTTTCTGCCATCAAAAGCATTGGATTATAGGTATGAACAGTAGCAACTGTCTTTAGAATGCAAAATGAAGGATAGTTGTAAGGTGAGTACTTTACCTGTTAAACTATTTTCACAGTTCTAAAGTTTATTAAGTAGAAACTTTTGGAGTGAGTCTGTTTTGAGACACAGACTCTTTCTTACCCTGACTGGTCTAGAACTCATTATGTAGTATGTATGTTAGGCCTAGAAACTTACAGAGATCACCTGTTCTGTCTCATGTTAAAATACATCAGCAAAAAGAGATATTTATCATAGATTTAGTTCAGATATTACTAGAAAGAATGAATTTTGGGAAAGTGTGATCTTGTCAGGGCAAACCACACTTAAGTATTGGTACAAAGACATATGACAGTTTTGGTGATATGGTAAGTTATATTTCTATGGGTACTTAGGGATTCCTCTCTCTGTCTCTCTCTGTCTTTCTCTCTCTTTGTATCTTTCTCTGTGTGTGTGTCTCACTGTATACATCTGTTAGTCTCTGTATCTCTGTTTCTCTTTGGGAAAAAATTCATAGGTGAGTTCCTGCTTAGATTCTAATGGGATTCTGATTTAATAAGGTAAAAAATGGGTCAGAAGATTTCTGCACTATGACTTACTCTACATGACTTTCACAGTTCTGCCCTTGTAAGCCTCAGAAAATTTCTGCTTACATATGGGAAAGCAGTCCGGGCATTGCTGTTGCATGCCTTTAATTTCAGCACTCAAGTGGCAGAGTCAGGCAGATCTCTGTGAGTTTGAGACCACGCGGGTCTACAAGAGGTAGTTCCAGGACAGGCTCCAAAGCCACAGAGAAACCCTGCTTCAAAAATGAAAAGAAAAAAAAAAACATCTGGGAAAGGACCAAATCCATACTCAAAAGGTTTTATATTTCTGGTATCATGTCTCATTGGTATTTGAGATATCACTTAATTAGGAAGGTTCCTTAGTGGTGAGACTTCACCCACGTAAGCCTTCAATTTATGGGAGGAATAGGCCACTTGATTCCTAATCTGAAGAAGGAACTTCATACAGAACCTGCTGTAACTCTGGCCCAATTGTTGTAGAGTCCATCACAACTTAGAATCCAAATTTGTGGTATAACCCATGTTGTACTGGTTCTGGAAAGAAGAAAGTTGTAAAACGTATAGGTCATAGATTTTTCCTTTGTGGTTTCAGTTCAACACTGTTGGAATCTGGCAGAGTTAGAAAACAAGTGAAGATATGGTGCTAGTTCATTGCATGAAGTTTTCAAGATGAGGCCATTGTTGAATTTTGAGACAATAGGATGTTGAGATACCCGAACTATGGGACATCTTACATGGAAAGCTAAACACAGGAGTGTAAATAGCAAAGGAGAGACATGTATGAAAACTTTTAGGGATAGATCTATCTAAGCCTTTTGAGAATCATACCCCACCTGTGTATGGTAGAGCTCCAGGTGTATGTTGTTTGCCCTGATGAGTTTTAGTACCTTCGTTCAAACTTCACTCAGTGTGCCCATATTCCTTTATTTCTTAAATTTATTCTTCTCTCATAAAATACATCCCATCTGCATTTCCCCCTATCTCCACTCATCTCAGTCCTCTCAACTGCCCCACTCTCCACCAGGTCCTCCTCTATTTACCTTCCGAGCAGATAACATATTCAAAGGATATCAACAAAACTCTGCATAATGGATCGCAACTTGACAATACACAAACACTCTTATCAAAGCTGGATGAGGCAAACTACAAGGAGGAAAAGAATCCAAAGGCAGGCAAGAGAGTCAGAGACACTCACACACATCTACTGTCAGTAGTTACATAAAAACATCAAGGTATGCAACAATAACAGAAGGCATGTGCTACTCGATTTTCTTGTCCCACCAGGTACTGCCAGTCTTTTCAGCACTAAACAAGAACACATATGCTATATTGTTAAACTGTTGGCTTATCACTAGGGCTTCATATTGGCCTCCTCTGTCTTAGTTATTAAGCCATTTCGATGAATCTATGTATTTCCACATGGCCTTGGAATACTGGATAATGACCAGACCTGTTGATTCTTTGCAGCTACATCACATCCGTCTCATGTGGGCTCTCTCTGCCCACCATTTCCAAAATTCTCCCCCTCTCCTAGTCCTGCATATCTTCCTGCCTCTTTGGTCAAACAGTGTTTTATTCATCACCCAACAATAGAAGCATATATACAGAAGGACATTCCCATCAAACATGGTGCAGACCCTTTTGAGCCTCTATGATTCTGTTAGCTCTGTTCTCCTATGTGCTTCTTTAATTTAGGAAAATCTTGACTATGAATTTTTGAAAGTATTTTCTGAGAATTTGACCTGAGTTTATTCTCATTCTATTACTATCATTCTTATATTTGATGTTTTCATAGTGTTGCAGATGTTCTGGATATCCATATAATAAATTATACCTACAAAGCCTGGAATTCTCTGTTTCATGTCTTGTATACTTTTAGTGAAGTTTGGCTCTATAGGAGCTGTTGGATTACATAGATTTTCATTTCCAGAATTCCTTCCACTGTCATTTTTTATTGCTTCTATTTTGATTTTCAGTTCTCAAACAGATTCACTCAATCCATCAACTATTATTTACTTTGTTTTTTGACTTTCCTTAAGTGATTTATTAATTTTCTCCAATATTTCAATTATATTTTCCCTGAATTCTTTAAGGGATTAATTTACTTCACCTATAAGGACTTCTGTCATCTTTTTAAAGTTGGTCTTCATTGTGCTTCAACAGTGTTGTCATATACATGTCTTGCTATAGTAGGATATCCAGAAACTGGTAGTGACCTATTGGTGTGGTGGGTTTTGGTTGTGTTTTTATGCTGGTGTCTGGTTGTCTTGCTTTGAGGTGAATGTGGGTATAGGTGCTGATTTCTCACTTTTCCTTTAATGGAAGGGTGTTTTTTCTTGACTTCTATTTGCTCTAAGATCTTCTGATCTTTGTGGCCCATGATTGAACAGTGGTTCTTACCCCAGTGTTTCAGCTGGAAATCTTGTTCTATGTGTGTTCTTTGTTACAGAAGGGAGTAGTGCCTACGTTTGAGGCTGTAAAAAGGGAAGAGAGGAGAGAAACTTATCGGTGAATTACCAATACCTTATCAGGTAATGGTTAGGATATATGTATTTGGGTAAATTCCTGACTTACAGAGCTCCCTACCCAAGTGGCAAGAAAGCACAGCAAGCTGAAGTAGCAGAGAATATAGAGGGCTTTTTCAACATGTGTCGCTGACTCCTAAATTAGCCCCTCATCACTCTGTTCATGCCCTAGGGGACATGGCCAGGTGTTACGATAAATCTTTCTGCCAAAGGCCGCCAAGCCCCACTGCCGCTTCTGTGCTTTACGCCAGCTGCCTGCCTGAGTTAGGGCCCAAATTAATACTCAGAGATACTTGTATTAGGTTAAATGCTGCTTAGCTAATTACTAGGATACTCATCTGTTAGCTCAGTCTCAATTATCATAAATCTATATATTTTATAAGAATTATAGAGGATGCCTTTTGCTGGTGCTCTCTTGCCGCTGTCTCAAATACTGCCACTGGAGGATGCGAAGGGGAAAAGGGGCCACTTCCTGTTTCTCCTTGCTAAATATGAGTCTTCTTGCTATGTCACTTCTGGCATAGATCACCACTTCTCTGTTACATTTCCCATAATCCTCTTTGACTCCTAGTCCTGACTAACTTGCCGTTTCATTGGCCAAACAGAACTTTATTTAACAGTCAATAAGATAAACATACACAGAAGTACTTCCCCCATCATCTCCCCTTTTCAGTCTAAATAAAAAAAAGATAACTTATCTTTTATAATAACTGAAGAAAACTATAACCATAACTATCTGTCTTCAGCACTTTCAAAGAACACAGAAGGAAAATATACAAAGTCTAAAATTGACAGAGACATCTGGCTATCTGGACAGTCACCCTCAGTTCCTCTGTAACGTTTGGGCATCCATCTTCAGCCTATAGGCCACAGTGTGTCTGGCACACTCCTCCATTTCAACAGGAACCCTTCAGTACTGTCTTGTTTTGTAAGGTCAACAGTCACTTTCTTGTGGGTCCTACATGTCCAGTTTATACAAAAAACAGTACAGACAAGATCCGATTCTTGCCCAAATGGCTAATCTTGCTATGTTGAAAGCAAACTCCATAAGGAGTTTCTTCGATACCCATTCTCCTTTCTGACATAATTGGTGTGCCAGGAGCAGTTCTGTCTCACTGCCAAGAAAAACCCTAAACCATTTAAATGCCGTATTTCTGTAGGTCTTTGAAAGGTTTGAAGAATACCTATCCATCTTAAATACATCTCTGTATATCTAGAAAACCTAACTATGAATTCTGACTATTATAGATAACTATATAATCTGTATTTAATTAGGCATATCATTTTAAAATATCTGTATAAACACAATACCTAAATAAGAGGAGACATATTCATTCCTTCCTATATCCTATTCCCCCTTTTCTTTCTTTAAAAAAAATGACTATGCTCATTATCATTTATAACCAAACCATTTAAATGAAAACAAACATTTATGAACAATATTTGGGAATTTGGGCATCTTTCTTTCTAAACTGCTTCCTGCTGACAGGGGGCAATGTTCATACCATTAGGATCATGATGAAACATAGAAACCTGACCAAGTCCTTGTTTTTGTAGTCTGTAAGGCTGTAGGCTGTATCATCTCAGCTTCGGTGGTCTTGCTTGATCAAACCATTTTAGTCTGGAAGGAATCCATAGCTTTTTATTTTCTGTGGAAAGACAAACAGAAATTCTTTTTTCCAAGTAACCTGTCCTTAGACTTAAATTTTGAAGTCAAAACATTTTTAACATTTTAAGTTGGATTAATTTAGCAGCATTTATAATCAAATGTATTTTAGGAGCAGTCTTTCCTCAGCAATCAAACAATTTAAAGACAACAATATGGTATATAGTATCCAGATTCTCTGTGTATTTTCCATCTTTATGTGGCTTTTTATTGCTTTATTTTTACTTTTGTTTCTTTTTTTTTTCAAGAAAGAGTTTCTCGGTGGAAATCTGCCTGTCTCTGCTTCCTTCATCAAATCCTACAGGCTTGCATCACTACAACTGGCTATTCCATTTGCTGCTGTTAATTTTTCTCTCATAAGCCTACATATATTTTTAAATTCAATGTAAAATTTTAGAGGTTTTTCTTTATCTGGATCTGTCTTTATCATCTTAGGAGTGCCATGTCTAAACTCCAGAAGAGCCAGGAGAGTGCGAGCATATGGAAGCTACTCCATTATCTCTCAGTGGCCCTACAGGGCAGGCTGCGCCAGCAGGTTTCCCTTTTTCTCTGGGAACCTTGGGGCATGGTGTCATGCCGCTCACAGACACCATTCTGTCATGATAAATCTTTCAACCAAAGGCTACAGAGCCCCACCACCACGTGTGTGCTTTACGCCAGCTGCCCACCTGAGTTAGGGCCCATATTAATACACAGAGAGACTTGTATTAGGTTCAAATGCTGCTTGGCTAGTGACTAGGATCCTCATTTGTTAGCTCAGTCTTATCATAAATCTATATATATTTTAAGACTTATCTTATAGATGATGCCTTTCACTATTGCCCTCTCTTGCCACTGACTCACATCCTGTAGCTGGAGGAAGTGAAGGGGAAAAGAGGCCACTTCCTGTTTCTACTTGTTAAATATGAGTCTGCTTCTATGTAACTTCTGGCCTGGATCACCACTTCTCTGTTCCATTTCGCAGAATCCTCTTTGACTCCTAGTCCTGTCTAACTTGCTGTTTCATTGGCCAAACAGAACTTCATTTAACAGTCAATAAGATAAACATACACAGAAATACTTCCCCCATCAGCCAGGTACACTGTAGCCAGCCACAGGAGGCATGGCTATGGTGACACCTACAGGAACTGGTGATAGTGTTGAGGGGGCATGGAGAGACTGTGAAAGTTCTGCGGTCACTTGGCACACATGGAATTCTGGCAGCTGATGTATCCTTTGAGCACAGGGATTCATCTAAAGTTGGAGGCTACAACATAGAGATGAAGAGGCATTTGGATTCTAAATAATGTTGGGGGTTTTTAAAAGAATGAAGAATATCCACTGGAGAGGAAGCAATGTGTATTTCATATAGCTGGCATGAATTCTGGTCCAGAAGGGTGACTTTGCCTCAGTTTGCCTATTTGTTCTGATTTGGGTGACCTACACTTGAGCAGAGAATATTAATCCAATTTGTTCATGGGGTTATGGGTTTGAGGGTAACAGCTAATGTTGTTGGGTACCCTGTCTGGGAATGTTGGTACTGTGGAAGTTTCATGGGCTGCTGACCCACCTTACCTGTTAGTGTTGCTGGTGTGACATGTACCTGAGTAACAGATGCTTTCCTGAGATTTGGGGCTAGAATACAGACATATTCCTTTTAGTTTGAATGGGAATATACTCTGTGCCCATCCATGTATGTTGGAAATCCTTAATTAGTTTCTGGAATTTACAAAATATGACAGTCAAGAGATTGTCTTGAGTATCAGAAGAGAATTTGGAAATTTCAGCTTTTTGAGATATTGCAGTTTATGAGGATAAATGCATGTGGAGTAAATACCCAGCTTCCCCAATCTCTACTCATTCCAGCACTGTCTCCAGTCTCCATTCCCCAAAATTCTCTGCTACTCTGTTTCCCTTCAGAAAAGAGAAGGCTTCCCAGGGGTATCAACCTAACATCATGACAAGGTAAAGTAAATCAAGGCACAAACCCTCATACAGGCCTGACCAATGTAACTCAGTAGAAGGAAAAATGTCCCAAGCGCAGTCAAAAGAATCACCACAAGACCTTCTGGTAGGAATCCCATAGGCAAACCCCTATGAGCCTTGCTTAGTTCATTCTGTTGGCCAAGTTCTCCTGTTTTCTGCAAACCCTCTTGATCCCGCAGTGTTCACCCCCTCCTTCCACAGGATTCCTAGACCTGAAGCTATTGGAGAAGAATAGCTGCTTGGAGAAGAATCTGTGATGACAATTGGGCTAAAGACCAATTTGTGATGATAGCAGAATATACATATGAGTCCTTTCATTGACTTATTCCTTGGTCAATTTTATTTTGTTTTCTAAGCCATTCAAGTTCTTATTCCTTGGCTCTTCAGGTATTATCAGGCATGATTTTCATATCAGAGCTAGAGCTTCTAGTTTAAGGAGTCATTTGTTGAACACTGCAGAAGCTCTTATCCACCATTGCACCAGAATGCTTTCCAGGCAGGACAAGTGTGCTTCTAAAATTTTGTGGCTGCCTTGGTGTCCCAATACAATATTGGGCGCTTTATGTGGTTATAGAAGATGGCTGCTTCAACTTCTTTATTGTTGATTACTAGGAGTCCTCACTAAGGACTCACCCTTACAGGTTCTGGGAAATTCTCATTGCACTGTTTCCACAAAGCCTGTTAAAAGCTCCCCCATTGCAGACATCTCTCCCATCTTCTTCCCCTCTGCCCCATCCTTACTCACCTGATCTTTTCTGGTCACATTGCTACCTGCCATCATTGCTTCCAGAAAATCTCAATTTTTTACACCCAGAGATATCCATGGATCTCCCCTGTAAATGGAGTTCCTATTTGGTCTAAATAATAAAATCCTTGAGTAAGATATAGAGGAAAATGCTGAGAGATGATAAAGTGTAAGCCAAATCCACCTTTACCTCACTAGTTTCCAAGTGGAAAAGTGTGAGTTTCTGTTTTTTTTTCTTAAATCCCCTCTCTCTGTAGCCATCGTATATCTATCTCTGTTCACCCATTTCACTTCCTGTTTCAGCCAGACATCTGTACAGACCTCTAGACCTCCTTGGTTAGCTAGTGGCAAGCACCATCTTTTTTCTTCAGACCTGCTTAATTTGTACAAGGAAGTTATCAACACACTCCCCTAGAGGTGTTCCAGATACTTAGCCTCTCTGCATCTATGGATTTTACTGTGATTAATTTTAATAACTGTGATTGTATTTTACCTAAATTCTATTAGTACATTTCTTTAAAAATTAAAGAAAAACTGCAACTATAAATGTTTAGTCTTCAATTTCTTCCAAGACCAAAGAAGGAATTTTTACAATCTAAGTAAACAGGAAATACATTGCAGACAAATTCCTAGACTTTACAAATGACAGAGACACCTGAGTGCCTGGACAGTCACCTAAGCTTTTTCTGCAACATTGGGCATCTATCTTTAGTTTACAGGATTACTGTATCTCTCAGAACTTTCAGTAAAGCAGGGAATTTAAAATACTGCTCTGCCTTGTATTGGCACATTTCATCAGTTGCTTTTGTCTGTATCGTGCATAAAAGTAACACATCTTAAAATAATGTTCTACAGAAATATACATTTAGAATATTGTCAGTATCAAGTTTTCAGTTGCATACATGTATGTGATATTTTAGAATGCCATAACCTATGATGATGTGCATATTGACTTCACTTGGGAAGAGTGGACTTTGATGGATACTTCTCAGAAGAATCTCTACAAAGATGTTATGCTGGAGACCTACAGGAACCTCACTGATATAGGTAAGACTGTATTTTACTTCATATTTTAAAATAATAGGACAACATCAATTGGTTATTGATGTTCCTCTTTAATTTTATTGAGAGAGAATAAAGAATGTGGTAAATAAATCAGTCGAAGTTCTGAAGTTCACTGAAGACAGTAAATTAAGTTCTTCACATTTTTCAATAATAAATATATATTTTCTGGTACTATATTTTAGGATACAGTTGGGAAGACAATACTATTGAAGAACATTGCACAAGTTCTAAAAGACATAAAAGGTAATTTTCCTTTATAAGCTCATAGAAATCTGTCTCTGAAGAAATTGAAATGTGTCCTCAATTTTGAAACAGAAAAAACAGTGTAAGCACAGCTTAAATGGCACTGACGATTATTACATTGTCAAAAAACAATATAACTCAATTTCAGGTAGATGAACTGTATTTGCAAAATAATATTTTAAAAAAGAATACAACAAAAAATACCTTAAGAGAAATTACCACTTGAATAATCATACCATGAGAGCTATACTGTAGAAATATAATTCCATTTATTTTTTACTATGTATATCACTTAAGTCACGGTTGATGTGATAAGAATATGTCCATACCTTCAACTGAGAAAACACTTCATAGAAAATTTAGTTTTACTCATGAACTTGCTGTTGCTTTTGTAAGTTTAGTGACAGGGCCCTTAATGAAAAGGCCAAGGGGTAGTTATTACAGAATAGCCTTAATCTCTCTAGCACATGTCTAAAAGGAACAGAAAATGAAACGGAACTAAATGTGGAAGCCTCTTCATTATAAACTTCCTTTACTAAGTATATCATGTATTAGTTAGGATACAAGCCATATGACCAAAGGAATAAGGAGAATATAATATACAACTCTTACAGAATATTTAAAAGACATGTAGTTGTCCCAATTTAAGCATACTTGTTGAGTTTGATTCATGTGTACAAGTATTTTATTTTCCTGCTTCTTTGCTAATACACCAAGTTCACGCTGCAGAAAAGTCCAATGAGTCTAGAACTGTGTACATACTTCTGTTTGTTCTAGGTCATTAGCAAACGTAATATGATTCAACTTGTAGGAAAACTTCAATAAATCAATAAAAAATTCAATAATGGTGATAAAGAACTAAATCTTTCCAGTTCTCTTCAACATGTAAAAAATCAACTGTAAAAAAGGGTTCTAAAGGGTTGAAAAAACAACCTCTTCAAAGATGAAAAACAACACTTAATGTAGGGGAAAACATGAGTGTAAACCAGTGATAAGCCTGTAAGATCCGATTCTTCTGCACAATTGCAACGAATTATAATAATAATTTATACAGATATCAAGATTCAACATTGTATTGAATGTGGTAAAGCATTTACATGCCCATTTTCCTTGCAGGCATGAAGGAAGACAAACTGGTGAGAAGCCTTCTGTATATACACAATGTCTTAAATCCTTTGCGTGTTACAGTCATCTTCAAAGATATAAAAGAACACATAGGGGAGAGAAACCCTATGAATGTAATCTATGTGGAAAACCTTTTGCTAATTATAGTCATCTTAAAATGCATGAACGGACACACACTGGAGAGAAACCTTATGAATGTAATCAGTGTGGTAAAGCCTTTGCTCGGCAAAGTACTCTTCAAATACATAAAAGGACACACACTGGAGAGAAACCTTATGAATGTAATCAGTGTGGGAAAGCCTTTGCACAGCAAAGTACTCTTCAAATGCATAAAAGGACACACACTGGAGAGAAACCTTATGAATGTAATCAGTGTGGTAAAGCCTTTGCCCGCTACAGTCAACTTCAATTGCATAAAAGGAGACATACTGGAGAGAAACCCTATGAATGTAATCAGTGTGATAAAGCCTTCTCTCATCAGAGTTCACTTCATGTACATAAAAGGACACATACTGGAGAGAAACCCTATGAATGTAATCAATGCGGTAAAGCCTTTGCCCGTCACAGTCATCTTCAAATGCATAAAAGGACACATACTGGAGAGAAACCCTATGAATGTAATCAGTGTGGTAAAGCCTTTTCTCATCAGAGTACACTTAATGTGCAAAATAGGACACATACTGGAGAGAAACCTTATGAATGTAATGAGTGTGGTAAAGCTTTTTCACAGCATGGTAATCTTCAAATGCATAAAAGGAAACATACTGCAGAGAAACCCTATGAATGTATTTAGTGTGGTAAAGCCTTTGCTCAGCACATTTCACTTCAAATGCATGAAGAAACATATAAAGGACAAAAGCCTTATGAAGGAAATCAATGTGGTAAAATCTTCACATTTCAAAGTGTTTTTAAAGTGCATAAAAGAGCACATAATTGCGAGAAACCATATGAACCTTATCAATTCCATAAAGTGTTTGCTTGGCAAATTCATCTTCAGATACAAAAAAGGACACAAAATAGCAAGAAACTCTAAGAATGTATTCAGTGTGGAAAGGCCTTTGCGTGTCAATGTTTTCTTCAAAACCTTAAAACAACTGCTTGGGTGACCATTATGAAGTATAAATTGATTGTGACAGAATAACTGATTTTGTAATTTCCAAGCAGGTATTGAAATACATAATGTGAGTGAATGTGGGCCAGATTTTGGTATATAATTTTGGAACGTTAGCTTCAGCCAGTGAAAATTTAATTTCCAACAAGGAAGCTCTCCTATGTAAATATATTCAGTATTGCTTTTCATGGTTATATCCAGCAGCCTTAGCTGTGTGTGTTGTGTCACAGATCTTAGCAGATAGCATTGCACATAGTGGCATGGTAAAATAATATATTATTCATGCCATTTCCTCTACCAGGGTATCATTTTCTCCTTTTGGGGGGCAGGGGCTTTCGAGACAGGGTTTCTCTGTATCTTTGCAGACTGTCCTGGAAGTCACCCCATGGGCCAGGTTGACCTCAAACTCACAGACATCCACCTGCCTCACACTCCTCAGTGCTAAGATTAAAGTTGTGCACCAGGAACGCCTGTCTGTTTTCTCCTTCTTAAAGAATATGCATTGACTTGTGGTTTTAAATTATCTTTATCTTTTTAAAAAGAATTATTTCCTATTTCTTTCAGGTCATTAGGAATATATTTCCTGATGACAAGGATTGGAAGAGATTGCACTAATATACATATTTCCCAGACTAGAGCCCTCGCAACCCCTAGGTTTGAAGGGCAGAGCTGTGATGACCTGTGTTGCCTCAGTCATATGATCTCTCCTTGTGTAGTAGGGTAGTATTCTCCTCTAATGTATCTATAATGAGCCGTGTGGGTTACTGTAAGGTATGGTGAGGGAGGTTGCCGAAATGTCAGATCTTCTGGGAATTGAATGGATCATGAGACAGCCTGGTTCTGTGTGTCCATGTGTTCACCTGGGCAGTGACCCTTCTCCTGTAATCCTCTCTTGAGTGTGCATTCACTAGGGTCAGGGATGTTTTGTAGGTCTGGCTATGGGATATGTGGTATTTATAATATCACTGTGTTGTATGTAAACACAGGCATTGCTTTTGTGGTGTACTGCGAAGTCAGATTAGAAAACTGAAGGCGTGGTTTGTAGAAATTCTCAAAGATTCATTCCACATTCAGTTTTGTGGGATCAGTTCTACAGATAGATTAAAAGATGGTAGAAATTAGGAAACGAGGGCCATCCTCCAGATATACTTAATTAGAATGCTTTTAACTTCCCTCTACCACCAGTAACAATGTGTTCATTAAGAGAATATTTTGGTGAACCAAAGGCATTTATGAGTTTCTGAGTTTCCTTGGCTGTTTATGGTGTTGGGCAGCTGCATCGGCAGATTCCACATCTTGTGCTATAATCCAATAATAATAATAATAATAATAATAATAATGATAATAATAATAGCAACAAAAACAATATTTTCCCCCCATTCTTTCACAAATACTGTATACATTCTTCATTGTATATTTTCGTTACATACAAAAGTTATATTATGTGTACCCTATTTTTTATTCCTATTGATAATTCTAAGTTTTTCCACAGGGCACATATGTTTGAAATCAGCTTTCCTATTATAATTTCTTGGGAATTTCGTAACTGGAATTTCCAGAGGTGGAATTTATTTTGTAAATATACCGAACACCATTTTCTTGCTGTTGTTGTTGAAAATAGATCATTTATTTCTGTTGTTTTTAAAAATACTAAAGGGCAAAAAAACTATTCTATGTAATTATTGTTTAGCAAACTACAGTAAGTACGTGTAACTGAAACTGATTTGAGATCATGTAGAAAGAAATAGAATGAGGACAGCAGTATTATTTAGAGACACAGAATACATTGTTAAGTTCACGTAAAAGATATCCTACTAAAAGTATAATTTGATTGAGAAAGAATCAGAGTGAGAATAAAACTTCCTCCAGAAGTTAAAAATGAATATGAATGTGACATGGGATTTTGGAGTGGCATGCAAAATAATCTCTGATAGCTCTAGTTTGGGATTTTCCACCATATATCAACTCTATTTCGTTAAAGCCTTGTTGCATTTTAATAGTTGATATAAACGTGCACATATTTAATGTATAGATTCTGATTCACTTGGACATATTACCGATATCCAATCAATCCCATTATACGAACAAGAGTAAACTATGTTCTCCTGACAGTCCCTTTCTACCCATATGTTCATGTGTGTCTAAAGTATACCAAGTTCTCATGAATTGACAGAATTTCAATGGATCCCAGAAATATGCTCAATATATTTCTTGTACATTCAAACTTAGTATTAAGAAATATCAGAATTCTCATGCTCATGGCAATTATGCTCATGGGGATTTAAGTATGAAAATAAACTATATGTTTACTTGTTGAGGAAAAGTTTGGGAACTCAAAATGACATAGTGATATATAAATGATTACTTACTGCCAATTACTCCCCTTATGTGTATCTGTTTCTTTTCATTATAGACTTTTCAAGTGTTCTATTAAGTCATAAGAATGGGATTCCTCCAAATTTTTCATGGAGGCCCTTAGTGCTGTAAACTTTCCTCTTAGCAAAGCTTTCATTGTGTCCCATAATTTTGGGTATTCTGTGAACCATTTTCATAAAGTTTTTAACTGTGTATGTATATTGCAAGGGGGATTCATGTTTATGTGTATTTTGTGTGTGTGTGTATTTGTGTCCATGTATGAAAGAGAGGTGTTGTGTAATTTGTGAGTGTAAGTACATTGTGTAACCCATATGTGGTGGCCAATGGACCACTTTCAGGCCTTGGTTCTCTCTACCATTCATTCACAAGAACAAGCTTATTGTACTTTTACAGCAACTGTCTTTGACCTGATGAGTTACAAATATGTGTAAATTAACTTCATAAAATAATTGCAGACACCTAAAGTCAATGCAATTGTATTGTCCTGTTTGGTGGTTTTTCAAACATACAAGAAGCAAGTTGGGTTTAATATTGAACCTGCTTAGGTCAACTTCATTGATGGGGGCATTTTAGTTTTGAAAGTAATTTTATCAAAGGCAACAGTTGCTACAATTACCAAAATTCACAATATCCACTGGTCTAAATAGTTACTTACATCAGTTTGAAATGTCTCTACTGCTAAATATTACAGAAAAGCATATCCCAGAGCATGAAGTTTTCAACTTAAGATGCATACAACTTATAATACCACTCATTAGTGTAGGCAGGTGATTAGGAAAACCTTAAGCATTTTTTAAATAACAACTGTGTGTGTGTGTGTGTGTGTGTGTGTGTGTGTGTGTTTCAAGAAAAGGGTTTCTCTGTGGCTTTGCAAGCTGTCCTGAAACTAGATCTTGTAGACCAGACTGCTTTCAAACTCACAGATATCCTCCTGTCTCTGTCTTACTTTTTTAAGTTTTATTTTTTATGCATACACTGTTCTGCCTGAACTTATGCCTACAGGCTAGAAGGGGGCACTGGATCTCATTACGGATGATTGTGAGACAACATGTGGTTGTTGGGAATTGAACTCATGTTCTCTGGAAGAGCAATCAGAGCTCTTAAACTCTGAGACATTTCACCAACCCATAAGTTCAGTTCCTTACACAACTTCTTGATTGCCTGGTCCGTGGACCCAAGAAATGTCCAGTCAGAACTTTTATTGATTATCTAAATTAATTACCTCACTACTCACTTTTAAACACAACTACTGTCACACCAGAAAAAAAATTTGCCCCCTTTCTTGCTGATGTCTTCCTCTGTGGTGACTAAACCTGCTTTAAACTTGGTGAGTGAACTCAATTCTTACACAGGTGCCTCTTCATTTGTAAATGCATCATAAAATCTGGAGAAGTTGGAGGATACTCATTCACTGACCATTTTTCCTTCCTTCAGACCAGTCAAGGCTCAGTCCAAGAAAGGACTGGCTGAACTGTTTTTCCTGCAATGAGTAGCAGATACAGGATTAAGTGTTTAAAGAAATTCCAAAGTATATAATATGAACCAAGCCTGACATACAGGAGACATTGACCTATCGCAGTGGTTCTCAACTTTCCTAATGCTGTGATCCTTTAATACGGTTCCTCATGATGTGATGACCCCAAAGTCTAAAATCATTTTCATTGCAATGTCTGTTGAGGGCCAAAAATTATTCTATTAGAAACTTTATTGGGCCCAAACCTCCGGCTCCATTGTCTTGCAGATGCCAGCTGAATTACTGCTGAATGGCAGTGGAGAATGTGTCCTAGTTTATATCACAACAGTCCTAAGCCTGGAATAGGCCTAAACCTGGCTGAGAAGTCTGTCTATGTGCCTAGAGACAGTTTGTAGGCCTACAGATGTGAAGTGTTACTAGAGAGGAGATGGGAGAGGGACTTGGGCAGTCAATTTGAGTTTTGGAAAATGGCTTAGGAGGATGAAGGAATAAACCAGAGACTCCAATTTTCAGATGAACTGAGAGGCCCTCCATATACAAGAAGATGCTTGAGTGCCTGGTCTTTATTGCCATTGAATATCTAGGAGTTACCAAGTCCATGCTCCTCTACTCAGGGATAGACCTGTGGCTGTTTCCAGTTGGTTCCAATCACAGTCACTAAGGACATCAGTCCAGAAGAGATAGCTTCAGTAGCATGGGACTGATAAAAGCATGTCAATGGCAAATGTCATAACTATAGTTTTGATACTGTTATGAATTATAATAAAATATCTTTGTTCTCTCATGGTCTGAGTCCAGTCATATGATAGTTTCATTCATTTGGTTCCCCAAAAGGAAACCCAGACCCTCAAAGTTGAGAATCACTCCTCTACATGAAGGGACCAGATCCATAATTTCAGCAGCCACAGCAGCCTAACATGTGCTTGCCTGACCTTGCTTTGGTCACTAGGAGATCAGATGTCTGCCTTGTGACAAGGAACCAATCCGAAGTTAGCTGGTGATGTTTTGTTTGCAGCTCTGGGTGTGCTTTACAGACAAGTGCACAGAAATGACTTGCAGAGCATAGCAACCGACCTGGGAGGGCCTATGGGCGATAACAACCAGTTGACCAATCAACAGAGGGCAAGTCCTCCAAGCCTGGAGGCACAATAATCCTGAGCCTGTACATACCCCTAGACACTTCCCTTATGCTGCCCTATAAGATCTCTGGTCCCATGGCTTCTCCGCATCTTTCCCCATCCATCCGCCATAGTTGGTGGATAAAAGACTGGAGCTAGCATGGTGTTAGCTCATTAAACAACTGCAATAAAGCCCCAAGCTGTTTGTATCAAGTTTTCACCTCCGCCTGGTGATTGGGGTTGCTGTGGTCCTGGGCAGAGATCCTGGGGGCCTGAGCCATCAGGGTCTTTCATAAACTGATAAAAATAAATAGCACTGGAAAAAAATTTGATTGGAATTTTTAAGCCCATGAACATTGATAAATAGAAAGAAAAAGCAGGAAATCATTTAATGATAATGGACTTTAAAATGATACCAATAATTGATAGCTTAGACTGATGAAAATATGTAGAAGAACACTTAGCTATAATGAATTAAAATGGAGTAGACACCACATTATTAGAGAGAATGCCAGTAATAAGACACTGTATGACTTTAACCTACATATATTATTAGACCCTGAGGAACCTGTCTCAACAAACAAAACTAAACAAAACACCAAAAAAAAAACACTAAAAAATTTTAGCCTCTGAGTACTTTAAGCAAACTCATAGAGTTGCACTCATTCACTGGTTTGCCAAACTACTAAGCTGATTTAACTGTGTCAAACAGGATTTCATACATCTGCCTAGGAGAGATTTTTAACTGGAAATTGAATACTTAGTAGTTCAATCCTCCATAAAATTTACACCCATCAATTTTTTGTTTTTTCATTCACATGGAAAGAATTAATGCCAGCAAGGAAACTGTAGATAAATTCTTTTACCATGCCCATCGGTCCTAATTAATAATGCAAACTCCTGCATCTAACTGCCTTCACCTTCAGACTGTGATCTTGCTGCCAACTCATTTTGCCCCCTGAAGTGTACACAGTGCACTGTTTTCAACTCTTCTAGTCTGAAGGAAAAAACATGCTTCAAACATAATTCTTTCCCGATTCTGCAATGGACAATCCAATATGTGAGTCAAACTAGTAATTTTAAGATTTGTATTGCTGCAGATTTTTAATCCAATATTTAGGGTGGTTTATCAGGATAACAATGATTCAAGTCAACTCAATCAATATAGGAGACCTTGACACAAAACTGCTTTGCAAAAGACTGGAGATGAAGGTCTTCTGGTAACAAAATACCTTAATTGCACACCAGGACTTAATGTTGGTTGTGTGCTTTGAGCAGCATTTAGAGGCCTGCTGTTTAATGAAGGAATAGTCATTTCTGCTGGTTTTAAATCAGGGTTGTCTCCTTTGTTATTGGAATATAACTGTTTAAACCCGATGAAGAAATCTTTACATATAGTCATACTGTATTCTAACAGTCATGGTTAGCCTACTACTTGTCTTTGGAGTATTTGTGATACAGTCCTCCATTACCTAAATTCTATTTTCTGACTTAATGTCTCCTAAGAATTGGTAACACTGTATAATATCAATTCTACTGCTATCACATCTACAATTCCATATCACAGTTTAGCAGTGGAGTGCTCCCTCTACACAGGAAATATCGTTTACAAACTCCACATAATTAAATCCAAGTGTAGTCAAAACACAAATACTAAAAGATCAAAGTTCAGAACTTCTGGAAAATAATAAAGCAACCAGGGCTCTCTGAGTTTGGCAAATCTGTGTTTCATAGCAACATAACAAGCACTAAGGGTGCCTGCATTTAACAGAGATGTCATCAAGGATATTTCAAAGCACAGTCCCAATCCCATTGCTCTGCACAGGTGCAGTCTGCAAAGTGAACATGCTTAGAGTCTACTAGCCGACCCAGAGAATTGCAAAGACCATGCAGGACCCTTAGGATCACATAGAAATGAACTGGGGCATACAGGAAGATTAGGACCATGCAGGATAATGAATGACTAGGCAGGAACATGGCGAACTCTGCCTCTGGCCACTTACTCCCACCCAGCCATGGGAAGAAACTCCACACTGGTTCCCATGTTTCACTGGACACTTCTCCCAGTATGTGGATATTAGCCACAAGCTCACCATGTTGTGGCTTTTCAGCTCCTCTATGCTCAGCTCCCTGAATCTGCACACACAGCACAGCACAAAAGAACACCAGAACAGTTTTTGTGCAAATTAAATCCTGAAGATGGTGGCAGGAAGGACCCAGCATAACTTCTGACTGGCAGATAACCTGGAGGGCCTATTGCCTAAATAATTCTCAGTGACAAGAGTTTCTCTCACAGTCTTCCACTGTGCTGTAAGACACAGAACAATGGTTCTTGAACCTGCCTTGCAACTCAGACCAAGACCTTTTCTACATCAGCACAGATGATCATATCAATAGAATTTGAATCTGGTGGAACAGCAGACCCTGCTATCTTCCTGATCTCCATAGGTACTTCCTCTTCTTTATTCTGAACACAAAGTAGGTAGCAAACTTTTACAGCCCTTCATACTATGTCCAATGGAGTGAATTTCTGTCACAGAGGTGAAAGAGTAGCCAAAATATTAACAACTAAAGAGAAATTTTAGGAAAAATAGGTGAGTTTTGTTCTGTGGGTTCACACTGAGGTTAGGTGAATTGAACTTAATTTTCATGTAGTTGCAATAGGGACTCCAGAGAACCAGGAAAGAGAATAAGGAACTAGATCACAAACAAGTTAAAGGGACTTTCTCACAACAGAAAGCTAGATGATGGCTCCATTGCTTCAGGAGTTATATTCCTGAAATTCAGAGCCAACTTTTGACAAATGAATAGCAATACAGAGTAGTCCTCATGGGCACCCAAAAGGTTAGAGAATAATGGAACAAAGGAATGTGTTTAGAAGCACTATTGTTAGCCAACACAACTTCCTCATTGGGAAGTTGAAAAAAAAAAACACAACTCATGGTTCTCAACATGCCTGATAGAATGAATCAGTACACCTATGCGGAAATGGATTTGTTAGAATGGGTAAGGAGCTTGTTACAAGTCAGGCAAAGGCTTGGCAAAAGGACAATTAAGACAGAAGGTTCCATCCAGGCAGCAAAGGCCCGGCTGAAGAAAGACTAAAGGAAAGAGAATATAGGCCCACCCCTCAACTATTGAAGATAAGAATGAGAATGTGTGGCAAGGTGTGTTTAGCAAGATTTGCT
>NW_023277429.1:0-39442 GCF_003668045.3 Cricetulus griseus | reverse complement strand
ATCGGCAGATTCCACATCTTGTGCTATAATCCAATAAAATAATAATAATAATAATAATAATAATAATAATAATAGCAACAAAAACAATATTTTCCCCCCATTCTTTCACAAATACTGTATACATTCTTCATTGTATATTTTCGTTATGTACAAAAGTTATATTATGTGTACCCTATTTTTTATTCCTATTGATAATTCTAAGTTTTTCCACAGGGCACATATGTTTGAAATCAGCTTTCCTATTATAATTTCTTGGGAATTTCGTATCTGGAATTTCCAGAGGTGGAATTTATTTTGTAAATGTACCCAACACCATTTTGTTGTTGTTGTTGAAATAGATCATTTATTTCTGTTGTTTTTAAAAATACTAAAGGGCAAAAAAACTATTCTATGTAATTATTGTTTAGCAAACTACAGTAAGTACGTGTAACTGAAACTGATTTGAGATCATGTAGAAAGAAATAGAATGAGGACAGCAGTATTATTTAGAGACACAGAATACATTGTTAAGTTCACGTAAAAGATATCCTACTAAAAGTATAATTTGATTGAGAAAGAATCAGAGTGAGAATAAAACTTCCTCCAGAAGTTAAAAATGAATATGAATGTGACATGGGATTTTGGAGTGGCATGCAAAATAATCTCTGATAGCTCTAGTTTGGGATTTTCCACCATATATCAACTCTATTTCGTTAAAGCCTTGTTGCATTGTAATAGTTGATATAAACGTGCACATATTTAATGTATAGATTCTGATTCACTTGGACATATTACCGATATCCAATCAATCCCATTATACGAACAAGAGTAAACTATGTTCTCCTGACAGTCCCTTTCTACCCATATGTTCATGTGTGTCTAAAGTATACCAAGTTCTCATAAATTGACAGAATTTCAATGGATCCCAGAAATATTCTCAATATATTTCTTGTACATTCAAATTTAGTATTAAGAAATATCAGAATTCTCATGCTCATGGCAATTATGCTCATGGAGACTTAAATATGAAAATAAACTATATGTTTAGTTGTTGAGGAAAAGTTTGGGAACTCAAAATGACATAGTGCTATATAAATGATTACTTACTGCCAATTACTCCTCTTATGTGTATCTGTTTCTTTTCATTATAGACTTTTCAAGTGTTCTATTAAGTCATAAGAATGGGATCCCTCCAAATTTTTCATGGAGGCCCTTAGTGCTGTAAACTTTCCTCTTAGCAAAGCTTTCATTGTGTCCCATAATTTTGGGTATACTGTGAACCATTTTCATTGGATTTTATAAAGTTTTTAACTGTGTATATATATTGCAAGGGGCATTCATGTTTATGTGTATTTTGTGTGTGTTTATTTGTGTCCATGTATGAAAGAGAGGTGTTGTGTAATTTGTGAGTGTAAGTACATTGTGTAACCCATATGTAGTGGCCAATGGACCACTTTCAGGCCTTGGTTCTCTCTACCATTCATTCACAGGAACAAGCTTATTGTACTTTTACAGCAACTGTCTTTGACCTGATGAGTTACAAATATATGTAAATGATCTTCATAAAATAATTGCAGACACCTAAACTCAATGCAATTGTATTGTCCTATTTGGTGGTTTTTCAAACATACAAGAAGCAAGTTGGGTTTAATATTGAACCTGCTTAGGTCAACTTCATTGGTGGGGGCATTTTAGTTTTGAAAGTAATTTTATCAAAGGCAACAGTTGCTTCAATTACAAAAATTCACAATATCCACTGGTCTAAATAGTTACTTGCATCAGTTTGAAATGTCTCTACTGCTAAATATTACAGAAAAGCATTTCCCAGAGCATGAAGTTTTCAACTTAAGATGCATACAACTTACAATGCCGCTGATTAGTGTAGGCAGGTGATTAGGAAAACCTTAAACATTTTTTAAATAACAACTGTGTGTGTGTGTGTGTGTGTGTGTGTGTGTGTGTGTGTGTGTGTGTGTGTTTCAAGAAAAGGGTTTCTCTGTGGCTTTGCAAGCTGTCCTGAAACTAGATCTTGTAGACCAGACTGCTTTCGAACTCACAGATATCCTCCTGTCTCTGTCTTACTTTTTTAAGGTTTATTTTTTATGCATACACTGTTCTGCCTGAACTTATGCCTACAGGCTAGAAGGGGGCACTGGATCTCATTACGGATGATTGTGAGACAACATGTGGTTGTTGGGAATTGAACTCAGGTTCTCTGGAAGAGCAATCAGAGCTCTTAAACTCTGAGACATTTCACCAACCCATAAGTTCAGTTCCTTACACAACTTCTTGATTGCCTGGTCCGTGGACCCAAGAAATGTCCAGTCAGAACTTTTATTGATTATCTAAATTAATTACCTCACTACTCACTTTTAAACACAACTACTGTCACACCAGAAAAGAATTTGCCCCCTTTCTTGCTGATGTCTTCCTCTGTGGTGACTAAACCTGCTTTAAACTTGGTGAGTAAACTCAATTCTTACACAGGTGCCTCTTCATTTGTAAATGCATCATAAAATCTGGAGAAGTTGGAGGATACTCATTCACTGACCATTTTTCCTTCCTTCAGACCAGTCAAGGCTCAGCCCAAGAAAGGACTGGCTGAACTGTTTTTCCTGCAATGAGTAGCAGATACAGGATTAAGTGTTTAAAGAAATTCCAAAGTATATAATATGAACCAAGCCTGACATATAGGAGACATTGACCTATCCCAGTGGTTCTCAACTTTCCTAATGCTGTGATCCTTTAATACGGTTCCTCATGATGTGATGACCCCAAAGTCTAAAATCATTTTAATTGCAATGTCTGTTGAGGGCCAAAAATTATTCTATTAGAAACTTTATTGGGCCCAAACCTCCGGCTCCATTGTCTTGCAGATGCCAACTGAATTACTGCTGAATGGCAGTGGAGAATGTGTCCTAGTTTATATCACAACAGTCCTAAGCCTGGAATAGGCCTACACCTGGCTTAGAAGTCTGTCTATGTGCCTAGAGACAGTTTGTAGGCCTACAGATGTGAAGTGTTACTAGAGAGGAGATGGGAGAGGGACTTGGGCAGTCAATTTGAGTTTTGGAAAATGGCTTAGGAGGATGAAGGAATAAACCAGAGTCTCCAATTTTCAGATGAACTGAGAGGCCCTCCATATACAAGAAGATGCTTGAGTGCCTGGTCTTTATTGCCATTGAATATCTAGGAATTACCAAGTCCATGCTCCTCTACTCAGGGATGGACCTGTGGCTGTTTCCAGTTGGTTCCAATCACAGTCACTAAGGACATCAGTCCAGAAGAGATAGCTTCAGTAGCATGGGACTGATAAAAGCATGTCAATGGCAAATGTCATAACTATAGTTTTGATACTGTTATGAATTATAATAAAATATCTTTGTTCTCTCATGGTCTGAGTCCAGTCATACGATAGTTTCATTCATTTGGTTCCCCAAAAGGAAACCCAGACCCTCAAAGTTGAGAATCAGTCCTCTACATGAAGGGACCAGATCCATAATTTCAGCAGCCACAGCAGCCTAACATGTGCTTGCCTGACCTTGCTTTGGTCACTAGGAGATCAGATGTCTGCCTTGTGACAAGGAACCAATCCGAAGTTAGCTGGTGATGTTTTGTTTGCAGCTCTGGGTGTGCTTTACAGACAAGTGCACAGAAATGACTTGCAGAGCATAGCAACCGACCTGGGAGGGCCTATGGGCGATAACAACCAGTTGACCAATCAACAGAGGGCAAGTCCTCCAAGCCTGGAGGCACAATAATCCTGAGCCTGTACATACCCCTAGACACTTCCCTTATGCTGCCCTATAAGATCTCTGGTCCCATGGCTTCTCCGCATCTTTCCCCATCCATCCGCCATAGTTGGTGGATAAAAGACTGGAGCTAGCATGGTGTTAGCTCATTAAACAACTGCAATAAAGCCCCGAGCTGTTTGTATCAAGTTTTCACCTCCGCCTGGTGATTGGGGTTGCTGTGGTCCTGGGCAGAGATCCTGGGGGCCTGAGCCATCAGGGTCTTTCATAAACTGATAAAAATAAATAGCACTGGAAAAAAAATTTGATTGGAATTTTTAAGCCCATGAACATTGATAAATAGAAAGAAAAAGCAGGAAATCATTTAATGATAATGGACTTTAAAATGATACCAATAATTGATAGCTTAGACTGATGAAAATATGTAGAAGAACACTTAGCTATAATGAATTAAAATGGAGTAGACACCACATTATTAGAGAGAATGCCAGTAATAAGACACTGTATGACTTTAACCTACATATATTATTAGACCCTGAGGAACCTGTCTCAACAAACAAAACAAAACAAAACACCAAAAAAAAACACTAAAAAATTTTAGCCTCTGAGTACTTTAAGCAAACACATAGAGTTGCACTCATTCACTGGTTTGCCAAACTACTGAGCTGATTTAACTGTGTCAAACAGGATTTCATACATCTGCCTAGGAGAGATTTTTAACTGGAAATTGAACACTTAGTAGTTCAATCCTCCATAAAATTTACACCCATCAATTTTGTGTTTTTTCATTCACATGGAAAGAATTAATGCCAGCAAGGAAACTGTAGATAAAGTCTTTTACCATGCCCATCGGTCCTAATTAATAATGCAAACTCCTGCATCTAACTGCCTTCACCTTCAGACTGTGATCTTGCTGCCAACTCATTTTGCCCCCTGAAGTGTACACAGTGCACTGTTTTCAACTCTTCTAGTCTGAAGGAAAAAACATGCTTCAAACATAATTCTTTCCCGATTCTGCAATGGACAATCCAATATGTGAGTCAAACTAGTAATTTTAAGATTTGTATTGCTGCAGATTTTTAATCCAATATTTAGGGTGGTTTATCAGGATAACAATGATTCAAGTCAACTCAATCAATATAGGAGACCTTGACACAAAACTGCTTTGCAAAAGACTGGAGATGAAGGTCTTCTGGTAACAAAATACCTTAATTGCACACCAGGACTTAATGTTGGTTGTGTGCTTTGAGCAGCATTTAGAGGCCTGCTGTTTAATGAAGGAATAGTCATTTCTGCTGGTTTTAAATCAGGGTTGTCTCCTTTGTTATTGGAGTATAACTGTTTAAACCCGATGAAGAAATCTTTACATATAGTCATACTGTATTCTAACAGTCATGGTTAGCGTACTACTTGTCTTTGGAGTATTTGTGATACAGTCCTCCATTACCTAAATTCTATTTTCTGACTTAATGTCTCCTAAGAATTGGTAACACTGTATAATATCCATTCTACTGCTATCACATCTACAATTCCATATCACAGTTTAGCAGTGGAGTGCTCCCTCTACACAGGAAATATCGTTTACAAACTCCACATAATTAAATCCAAGTGTAGTCAAAACACAAATACTAAAAGATCAAAGTTCAGAACTTCTGGAAAATAATAAAGCAACCAGGGCTCTCTGAGTTTGGCAAATCTGTGTTTCATAGCAACATAACAAGCACTAAGGGTGCCTGCATTTAACAGAGATGTCATCAAGGATATTTCAAAGCACAGTCCCAATCCCATTGCTCTGCACAGGTGCAGTCTGCAAAGTGAACATGCTTAGAGTCTACTAGCCGACCCAGAGAATTGCAAAGACCATGCAGGACCCTTAGGATCACATAGAAATGAACTGGGGCATACAGGAAGATTAGGACCATGCAGGATAATGAATGACTAGGCAGGAACATGGCGAACTCTGCCTCTGGCCACTTACTCCCACCCAGCCATGGGAAGAAACTCCACACTGGTTCCCATGTTTCACTGGACACTTCTCCCAGTCTGTGGATATTAGCCACAAGCTCACCATGTTGTGGCTTTTCAGCTCCTCTATGCTCAGCTCCCTGAAGCTGCACACACAGCACAGCAAAAAAGAACACCAGAACAGTTTTTGTGCAAATTAAATCCTGAAGATGGTGGCAGGAAGGACCCAGCATAACTTCTGACTGGCAGATAACCTGGAGGGCCTATTGCCTAAATAATTCTCAGTGACAAGGGTTTCTCTCACAGTCTTCCACTGTGCTGTAAGACACAGAACAATGGTTCTTGAACCTGCCTTGCAACTCAGACCAAGACCTTTTCTACATCAGCACAGATGATCATATCAATAGAATTTGAATCTGGTGGAACAGCAGACCCTGCTATCTTCCTGATCTCCATAGGTACTTCCTCTTCTTTATTCTGAACACAAAGTAGGTAGCAAACTTTTACAGCCCTTCATACTATGTCCAATGGAGTGAATTTCTGTCACAGAGGTGAAAGAGTAGCCAAAATATTAACAACTAAAGAGAAATTTTAGGAAAAATAGGTGAGTTTTGTTCTGTGGGTTCACACTGAGGTTAGGTGAATTGAACTTAATTTTCATGTAGTTGCAATACGGACTCCAGAGAACCAGGAAAGAGAATAAGGAACTAGATCACAAACAAGTTAAAGGGACTTTCTCACAACAGAAAGCTAGATGATGGCTCCATTGCTTCAGGAGTTATATTCCTGAAATTCAGAGCCAACTTTTGACAAATGAATAGCAATACAGAGTAGTACTCATGGGCACCCAAAAGGTTAGAGAATAATGGAACAAAGGAATGTGTTTAGAAGCACTATTGTTAGCCAACACAACTTCCTCATTGGGAAGTTGAAAAAAAAACACAACTCATGGTTCTCAACATGCCTGATAGAATGAATCAGTACACATATGCGGAAATGGATTTGTTAGAATGGGTAAGGAGCTTGTTACAAGTCAGGCAAAGGCTTGGCAAAAGGACAATTAAACAGAAAGTTCCATCCAGGCAGCAAAGGCCCGGCTGAAGAAAGACTAAAGGAAAGAGAATATAGGCCCACCCCTCAACTATTGAAGATAAGAATGAGAATGTGTGGCAAGGTGTGTTTAGCAAGATTTGCAAGCTATTTAAGGGGCGAAATCAGAACTGTGAATTTAGAGTGAATCACGACTCTATGTCCTGGGGCTCTCCCCCGATAACCTGAAACAACCAGTCCATTAAGCTGAGAGCTGCCTGGTCTGAAACCCAATATCAGGATTTCGGGCAATCAGAAGACTGGACCACCTGAATTCAGTCCCAAGCTCAAATCTGTTGCTGTTAGAGGAGATATACCCCCTGCTATGGCTTAGTGTCTATGGTTTTTAGAATTGTTTGCTTATGTTTGTCTATTACTTTGATATAAGTATGAAGTAAAACTCATATATTCAAAACCAACTTGATGAATCTGTCATTCCTCCTGGGTTAAAACCTGGTAAGGGCTCTAGACAGAAACAGAATGTCTTAGATGTTGGTCTTGATAGTCAAAAAATGGTGGAATTCCAGTAATAATTTAAAGAATCCAGGAGTTGTTCTATTCATGAGGTAGACTATCTCACCTGGTCTTCAATACAAAACAAAATCTCAAGGACGTGGCTCTAATTCTGAAAAAGGAATGAACTTGTTAGGCAGGGCTATGGCAAACAAGAAAAGAGCTACTTCATTCTTCAATATCCTTTATATATGTAGGCTGACCCCAGATTAAAACTGGATCTTAATTTTTGTTTGTTTTTTTTCTTTTTTCTTTTTTTCTTTTTTTTGGTATTTTAAAGACAGGTGTTTTCTGTGAAGCAATGGAACTCATTTTGTGAACCACACTGGCCTGAAACTCAGAAAATCCAAATTCTTCTGCCTCTTGAGTGCTGGGTTAGAGGTGTGCAGCAGCCATCAAGCAGCTGAAGGTGGATATCACCTCAAGTGATCCAGGTTAAATATGAGTCTTTACTTTCAAATCTTATTGAAAAGTCCCACACAGGTGTACCCAACTCTTTGAGTTTTATTTAAACCATGAAGTAGTCAGTTTGGCTACCAAGAATAGCCATCAGAACAACCTAGGCAGAAGAATTAAGCAAGAATTCTTCTACCTGAAGGAGGCAGGTAGTTATTTCTGGGAGTTATTTGTAAAACAACACTTTCCCTAAGCAAAATGAAGCCTGTGGATATTACTTGGGGAGTATAGATACATTCATGAGGTATTCTCCCTATTCCTAAGCAGGCTCAGATAAAAAATCCATTTCTAAGCATGATTACAAAAGACATTTAGGGACATTTTTACTTCAAAGTCATTCAGAAAGATATAAATTATAAAAATTATGTAAAGAAATACCTTTGGCAAGTTCATCTTATACCAGAAGTTCTTCCCAGAAAATCAGGTAAAAAAAAAAAACACAGTGCAAATACACTGCTATGTTGCATACGCTACCTCTCAAACTTGATGTTCCCATCTAAAAGATAACTGCAACAATGGCACAAATATCACAGTCATAAATGATACTGACCACAAATACAGAAAGCTTCAAGGAAATCCAACTTAATGACACTGCTTACTCTTCTCTTGATGAATGGTTATGATAATACTATTAACCTCAGAATAAAGCTGCTTTTGGCAGCTGGCTAGGCAGATTTCCATAGCTGCTTCCATGCAAGACCAAGGGAAAACATTTTAACTACATCTGGTTGCTGTGTTGCTCATGGCTATAATATAGCTTTGGAGAATTCCATTTTTTATTGTTTCTAACTTTAAAAAATAGTTATATAGGTGTTTGTCCTTCATGTATTTGTACAGAGTATTTAAAAAGGCCAGAGTAAGGCAGGAAAAGCTGGGGACAGAAGATGCAGCAAATATTTAGCTAACTTCTCATTTCTGGAAATGGAACCTCGCTACTCTGTAACAACGCCAGGTGCCATTAATTGCTGAGCCATTTCTACAGCACCTATTATAACTTAAAATTTATTTCTATAAGTTGATTATTGGAAGATACTTTATCAGTTTCCTCTTTTATCTCTTCAATCGCTCCCTTTCCAATCCCATCACAAATTTATATGTTTTAAGTAAGTGTGGCTATGTCTGCTGAAATACATGAATACAATTGGCTGTATCCATTTTTGTTGGTTTACATACATTGATAATTGGCTGACCATGTTTTATTGAATAAAAACTTAAGGCACTCATCACTGCATAAGACTCATTCTCTCAAATGGAGAATTCTAATTTTTAAACAATATCGGTTGTATGAGCCTGACTAGGCTGCCTTGGTCAATAAACATAATCAAGAAGTCAAAAGTTAGGTTGGAAAATAACTTAGTAGTCAAGAACACTGAAGATTCTTTCAGAGTATCCAAGTTTCCATTCCAAGTATATACAGAAGCTTACCACTACCTGTAACTCCAGTATCAGAGGTTCTCACACCATCTACTGGCCTCCTTGGCCACAATAAGAAGGGAAGACTTAGAACATGAGAATTCTATTTTAAGATTTGTAGACACCACAATGTGAACACAGGGTAGAAGAACATTGTAAGATTTACATCCTGCAGCACATAGTCTTCAGAGAGCTACATAAAATACAGACAAAGACAAAGACACATAGGCACTCACACACACACACACACACACACACACACACACACACACACACACACACCTGAAATGAGAAATCCTCCTGAATTTGTGTATTCAATGTGTTGGAAAATTAAGTGTGGAACAATGGGCACATAGGAAATCTGGTTCATTTGTCAACCTCTGATATGTTTCAAATCTCTCAGCCATAATCTGCAAGTATTTCTGAGAGGGTAAAATCATGTACTTCTAAAAAGATTATCACATTTGTCTTCCCTGTATCTATATGGGTGGAATGAGAGAAGCAACTCCAAATCGTTTTGTTCTGACCTCCACACATGTGCTGTTTTCCTTATGCCCACAATCACAGAAATATAAACACATAAACATCAGACAAACAAACAAATGCATACATAACACACACACACACACACACACACACACACACACACACACACGGAGTATATAGGAGTAAAAAATAAGGATTTAACCAATCTAAACACAAAAATATCTGCTTAACATTGAAAACTTGTCTCACCAGAAACACAGGAAAGCTCTCTTTCAGAGAAGAGATGTTAGGAGCCTTGGATACTGTTAGGATTCTTTCTTTTGATTTCTCATTTTGTTGGGGGATTTTGAGACAGTGATTCCCTGAGGTTTTGTTTTTTTTACTCAAAAAATCTGTAGCCCTACTATATACTGATGATACATTCAAGGAGAAAGAAATAAGAGAAACATCCCTTTACATTTGCCACAAACAACATAAAATACTTTGGAGTAACACTAACCAAAAATGGAAAGTCCTGTACAGTAAGAATTTTGAGTCTCTAAAGGAAGAAATCAAATCAGATAACAGAAAATGGAAGGATATCCCATGTTCTTAGATAGGTAGGATCAACATAGTAAAAATGGCAATCTTCCCAAAAGCAATCTACAAATTCAATGCAATCCCCATAAAATCCCAGCAAAAGTCTTCACACTCATTGATAGAACAATTCTCAACTGTATATGGAAAACCAAAAGACCCAGGAGAGCCAAAACAACACTGTACAATAAAGAACCTTGGAGACATCACCATGCCTGGGATCAAACTCTATTACAGAGCTACAGTTCTGAAAATAGCTTGGTATTGGCACAAAAATTGACAGGAAGACCAATGGGATAGAGTTGAAAAACCTGATATTAACCCACACATTTAGAAACACCTGATTTTTGACAAATAAGCTAAATTTGTATGATGGAATAAAGAAAGCATCTTCAACAAATGGTTCTGGCATAACTGGATGCTGTCAAGTAGAAGACCAAAGATAGATCCATGTCTATCACCATGCATAAAATGTAAGTCAAAATGGATGAAAGACCTCAACATAAATCTAGCCACAGTGAACCTATTAGAAGACAAAGTGGCAAATATCCTTGAACGAATTGGTACATGAGAACGCTTCCTAAACACTCCACCATTAGCACAGACATTGAGATCAAAAATTAGTGAATGGGACCTCCTGAAATTGAGAAGCTTCTGAAAGGCAAAGGAAACAGTCTGCAAGACAAAATGGCAGCTCACAGACTGGGAAAAGATATTCACCAACCCCATATCTGACAGTGGGCTGATTTCCAAAATATAGAAAGAACTCAAGAAGGTAGTCTCCAAAACACCAAGCAATCCAAATAAAAAGTGGGGTACAGAACTAAATAGACAGTTCTCAAGAGAGGAATCTAAAATGACTGAAAAACACACATAAAATGTTCAACATCCTTAGCCATCAGGGAAATGCATATCAAAACAACGCTGAGATACCATCTTATTCCTGTCAGAATCGTTAAAATCAAAATCACCAATGACAGTTTATGCTGGGGAGATTGTGGAGAAAGGGGAAGACTCCTCCACTGCTGGTGGGAGTGCCAACTTGTACAGTCACTTTTTAAATCAGTATGGTGACTCCACGAGAAAATGGGAATCAGTCTACCAAAAAATCCTGCAATTCCACTATTAGGCATATACCCAAGAGAAGCACGTTCATACAACAAAGACATCTGTTCAACGATGTTCATTGCAGCATAATTTGTAATAGCCAAAAACTGGAAGCAGCCTAGATGCCCCTCAACTCAAGAATGGATAGGGAAATTACGGTACATTTCAACAATGGATTACTACTCAGCGGGGAAAAAATGTAATCCTGAAATTTGCAGGAAAATGGATGGAAATAGAAGAAACCATTCGGAGGGAGGTAATACAATCACAAAAAGACAAATATGGTATGTACTCACTCATATGTGGATTTTAGACATAGGGTAAAAATTACCAGCCTACAATCCACACTTCCAGAGAAGATAGTAAACAAGGAGGTACCTAAGAAAGACATACATGGTCCCCTGAAGAAGGGGAAATGGAGAAGATCTCTTGAGTAAATTGGGAGTATGGAGGAGGGGAGAGGGAGCTAGGAGAATGAGAATGGTAGAAGCAGAGGGGTGAGGAGGACTTGAGGCAGAAGGAAGTTTGTGTTGGAGGAAGAATAGAGAAGAGCAAGATAAGAGATACCATAATACAGGGAGCCATTATAGGTTTAAAGAGAAATCAGACACTAGGGAAATGTCTATATATCTACAAAGATGACACCAAGTAACAGTCTAAGCTTCAGAGAAGAGTCTACCTTAATGCTCTCCCCTGATAATGAGATTGATGTCTGATGTATATGCCATCCTAGAGCCTTCACTCAGCAGCTGTTGACAGTGGAAGCAGACACCCACTGCTAAACAATGAACTGAACAAGAATCCAGTTGCTTAGAAGGAGGAGTGATGAGCAAAATGGTCAACAATATCAGGCTAGTGAAACCCACACAAACAGCTGACCTGAACTAGGGGGAGCTCTTTGACCCCAGACTGATCACTGGGAAACCAGCATGTACTGATCCAGACCTGATGAATGTGGGTGTCAGTGACTAGGCCTCAGAAATCTATGGAGACTCTTGTAGTAGATCAGTACTCATCCCTAGGATAGGAATGGATTTGGGGAGCCCAATCTACATAGGGAGATACTCCCTCAGCCTAGACTACCAGGGAGGGCCTAGGCCGTATCTCAAAGTATATGACAGACTCTGAAGACCACCATGGAAAGCTTCACTCTCTTTGGGGAGCAGAAATGGTATGGGATAGTTAGAGCAGTAGTGGGGAGGCAGGGGGGTAGGCAGGGTGGCGAGGGAACTGGGATTGACATGTAAAACAATCTTGTTTCTAAATTGAATAAAAAATGGAGAAATAAAAATATAAAAAGTAGAAAAATTAATTTAGCAAAATGTATGAGTGAAACAACAGGAAGCATTTGAACTTCACAAACAAGCACAAAAAACATAGGGTGGTCTCCATTTTTGGGAACTGTAGCATCTAGGATATATCTAAGTGGTCTTCAATAAGCTGGAATGGTATAATGATGCATTTACTTACATGTGTACTGGACTGAAGTCATAGTAGGTTACTGTGGGGCAGCAGAAGAAAAAATATTTAAAGCCAGAGAGACTTGTACCATCTACCTAACTCCAGTTGGAAATATTGTGAGGTGATGAGTGTGGTCAGTTTAGAATTTGAAGATGTAATAGATTGTGACAGACACATCATAAGTGTTTCCCAGCAACTGAGACAGAAATCTCTCTGACCATAGCATGAGCCCAAGATACAGGGAGCACCTGAGATGCAGTTTTGCACATGGGGATTTTAACATCCTAAGTTATGTGCATTGTACAACATTTTACTGTCACCATACAATGGAGTTGATTCTCCAACAGAATTTATGACAAAAGGTTTTAGCATTTCCAAACAACTGGAACCATTAAACAACAAGAGGGTACCTAATCTCACTAAATATTTTCTGTGAAGGACCTGCTCCTAGTCTTTATTAGTATATTTTCTCTTCCCAAAGAAGTAAAACCCTATTGTGTATTCTCTATTTAGTTCTGTACTCCACTTTTTATTTGGTGTTTTGGAGACTAGTTACTTCAGTTCTTTGTATATTTTAGAAATCATCCCTGGGCTAGGTGTAAGGTTGGTAAAGATCTTTTCCCATTCTGTGGGATGCTGCCTGTCTTCTCTTGTTAATTCTGTCTTTTGCCTTACAAAGTCTCAGGTTCAGTAGGTCCCATTACTGAATTGTTGACCTGAGTGTCTTTGCTACTGTTATGTTAAGAAGTGGTCTACTATACAAATTCATTCAAAACAGCCTACCAATTACCCTGCTAAGAGATTGGTGTGGCTAGATTTATATTGAAGTCTTTGATCCAATGGAATTGTAGTTTGGTCAATAGAGGAGTCTACAATGGCTAAAAGACACTAAATATCCATTGTCATCTGGGAAATATAAATCACAAATTGGAAGTATCATCTTAAACTAGCCAGAATAGCTACAGAAATAAACATCAAGGATAGTTTATGGTGGAGAAAGGGGAATATCACTCTGTTGCTGCTGGGAGTAAAAACTTATACAACCATTTTGGCATTCAGTATGGCTGTTTTTCTGCATATTGGGTATCAGTCTACTTCATCATTTAGCAATTCCACTTTTTGGCATATACTCAAAGGATGTACATTCATACAACATGGACATCTGTACAGCTATGTTCATAAGAGCAATATTTATAATAGCAAGAACCAGGAAACAACAAAGATGTCCCTTGACAAAAAATGGATAAAGAAAATGTGATAGAATTAATCAATGGAGTAGTACTCAATGGAAAAAAAACAATGAGACAAATGGATGGAACTAGAAGAAAGCATCCTGAATTAGGTAACCCATACATCGAAAAACAAACATGGTATGTATTCAGTAATGTGCGGATATTAGACACAGAGGAAATGATAAATAGCCTATTATCCACAACTCCAGAGAAGGTAGAAATAAGTAGGACACTAATTGAGACATGCATCCTTTTTCAGATTAGGGGAAAGGCAAAGATAACCTGAATAATTTTGGAGCATGGGGAAGCAGGTGGTTGGTATGAGAAAGAGCAGGGGAGAAGAGGAAGGGATAGGAGAACATGAGGGATCAGGAAGATTGATTAGGTGGAAGAATAGATGAGAGGAAGAAAATAGATACATTAATAGAGGCATATATTATAGGTTTAAAGACATATTATAGGCACTAGGCAAATGACCAGGGATACACAAGGAAAATCCCAGCTAACAATCTAAGCAATTGGACAGGCTACCTTAAATGAACTTCCCCTATATTGTGATCGATGACTACCTTATAAGCCATTCTAGAGCCTTCATCCAGTAGCTGATGGAAGCAGAATAATACACACAAAGCTAAACAGTGACCTGAACTTCTGGAATCCAGTTGCAGAAAGGGAAGAATTATAAGGAAATGGGTCATTACCAGGCTGGAGAAACCCACAGAAATGGCTGACCTGACCACGTGGGAGCTCAAAGACCCCATTCTGAAAACTTGCGAACCATCATAGTACCAAATCAGCCCTTTTTAATGTGCATGTCTCTTGGGAGATGTGGGTACTCTATGGGCCACTGGCAGTGTAACCAGTATTTATTCCTATCACGCAAATGACTTGGGAGTCCCTTCCCTATGCAGGGCTACTGTGTCATTCAAGATACTCTGCGGAGTGCCTAGGCCTGTCCCAAAGGATGTGACAGACTTTGATGATCCCCCTTGAAAGTCCTAACCATCTCTGTGGAATGTGGGATGGATGGGATGGGGAGTTTTGGGGGCATGTGAGTACGGAAGGGAGAAAGAATGGGATTGTAATGTAAAAATTTTTCTAATTTAAATAAAAATTCATAAAAAATGGAAAGAAAAGAAAAAAAAACTTTTTTCAACAGATAAGATGTGATGGTGGATATATATATATATATATATATATATATATATATATATATATATTATCTCATAGTGGTTGATGAACTAAACACTGATGATTGAGTAGCCAGGTAGGAATATAGACAGTGCTACCCCAAGAAGGCTGGGGAGAAGAAGGGAGATAGAGCCTGAGAAGAGATGCCATGCTTCTGAAGAAGTAACATGCCAGAAAATGGGTAAGCCATAGTCATGTGGCAATACATAGATTAATAGAAATCAGTTAATAATTGAAACAGAGCTAGCCAATAAGAAGTTCTTACCAATTCATCAATAGTTTAATAATTATTGTAACATCTGTGAGTTTTTTGGGGGCAAAGTGGAATTGGAGCCATGTGTAACAGACACCTCCATCTTTAATATTCTTTATTCCTACCTCTCTGTGTAGCAATGTACTTATCATCCCCTGTCACCTATAATCCCCTAGTATACAATATCCTTCTGACTCTGTATGCAGAAGGAACTAAGTAGTCAGCAACAGGTTAGCCTTGATTCTATTGGTAGAAAGTGAGAATAGGATATCTCCAAGTTAAAGAGAAAAAAATATACATCAACAATTATCTCAAGAGACAGGTGATAGTTCCTGTAGGCTAGGTCTTCAAAGTTGTTTATGCAGAGGGGATCAGTTGAATTACAAAAAGCATTTCCGGAGTGAAAATGTCAACTTCCTATGTAACCACCCCCTTCTCATACAGAGGTCACAAAAGGATAAGTGTCAAGTTAATGATGATGATATAAGTATGCAAGTATTATTTTTTTAAGTTTTCAATTTCAATTTCAATTTCTTTAAAGAATTTCCAAAGGCTATTTAGTGTGTATTTAAAGTTTCAAATGAATCCAAACTTTGGTCTTAGTAAAAGCAAGTGTAGGACACATGCCACAATTCTCATGGTCAATCTGAATTATGATTTTTTGGTTGTATTAGGATATTGGTATTGTAGAATTATTGTTGCGTGAAGAAGGAAAAGCTCTTAATCTTAGCTACTAATAGAATGAAGCTCAGCAAATTTTCTAATTGACTAGAATGCAAGAAGTCCTGGGTTCAATCATCATAGTGCATTAGCTATACTTTGTAGTTGAGGCCTGTAATCCAAATGTCCGTATAAGAGGCAAAAATATGTGAAGGACATGCTTAAGATTAAAGTTAATTTTAGCTCAGCCATGGTTTCTGAGATCCTGCTTCAAAATATATAAACATAATATCATAAAGTTGAATATAATAGTCATAGGATCCTTATTTATTTGATTAAAAATTGTTCGATTTTACTGAGAGATGTGTCATGTGATTCAGGATGGCCTGTGACTCCTGATCACAATTCATTGATCTACTATGTCATTGCTAGCATCACAGTCTCTCTCTCACTTTGCCGGATAAAATAATAGTGTAAATGTTGAAGTGGACACACACACACACACACACACACACACACACACACACACACACACAATATTTAGTTATTTTATGAAATCCATCTCTAATAAGAATTCTTTTTTAACTTATAAACCATGCTTACATGTTTAATCAATATCAAGAGAGCTCTCAAAAGAGAAAAACATAAATAGGATTTGTAGGACCCAATATAATCACGTGAATACATTTGCAAAGTTGAAATTTACAAGAAAATATTCAAGCCCAGAATTCTGTGCTTCTCTTCAGTAATAAATATACATCACTTCCTTTGTGGACTATTGAAACTTTTCACAAAGTGAAGCTTGATCTCTCTATCTCTAATTATATACTCAAAATTCCATAAAATCAATCATCTTTTTTCTCCTGTTATCTTGCACTTCAATTCCAGTAATATAAAACTCCATGGCAACATTAGTCACATAAATATTATTTTCTAAATCACTGATATTAATAAGATTCCATCATGTACTGAAAGTGGATTCATTTCTTTGTTCAATAAAGAAAATTTCAATGGTACTTCTATTGTCCTTGAGGAAAAAAAATTAATACTTATCCAAACTAATACCTTCTAAATTCTGGCACTTTGCAGAAATTTGTCTCTGTTTCTTTCAAATACCTTCTTTCCCAAGAATCATTTTGCTCATCTTCTGACATGAAATCATTACTAAGTTGCGAGTAATTATTTCAGTTCTTCCTAATATTAAAATGCTAGTTAAAATAAGCTGTTTCACATGCTTTCTGAGACCCATCTGCCAATGCATTTTATCCTGGCCCCATACCCTACCTACGAATTTGTCCCTTTACAAAAGGGACTGCCTTCATGATACAAAGGTGTGTATTCCAATGAACATGCATCAACCTGTATGGACAGTGACTGATTGAAGCCCAAGACTTCCAAGGGCCTTTAGGAATCTTGTACAACTGAAACAACTCTCCTGGTTCTAACAATCACCTGATTTGTGTGGAAGCAGTCCTACAAAAAACCACCAGATACCTTCAGAAGTTTTTCACAGCACAGGCATTGATTGCATCAGAAACTAACTTAGACTTGGTGATTATGGAAATTTCCAAGGCCAAGTCTGAACAAAATGAGGGGAAAGTACAAAACAAATGATCAGGAGGGAAACTGACAATAAAAGTTTTTAAAAGTTAGTTGAATAGCCAAAACCACAAGAATGAATGTATCTCCCATATGATAATATGCATCAATTGGAGCCCACAAGCTCACATGTGAAATGTAGCAATGCTTGATTTTATACCTCCTGTATAAAAGAGATTATAGGCATGAATAGGAACTTTCAGGCATGAAGTCGGACTTATCTGAATGAGCTCATATTCTGCTTCCCTGATACCTGAAAACATTCAGTTTGGATCTCTGAATGGTGGTGACTTGTTGGGAGCCATGCAGCTTGGCATGAATCTTTAGGCCAAAACTTGGCAAGCCACACAGTTATAGAACTGTCTTTTGATTATAAATGGCTTCCCGAGGCATGAGCACCCAGATGGAACCACATGATTCAGATGACAATCCTTTATTACAACCACAGGCCCACTTTCCTAAGCTACATTCCCGTGACCCACCATTTACCTAGGTAACCGTCCTTCTCTCCAGCACTCATGAAATTTTTACCCTGCCCATATCTTCTTTCTGTAGTTTTCTAACATCCTGCTTAAACTAACAACTTTTTCTTGGGCTCTTCTCCCCCTCTGCCTTTACCCCATACTACTGACTGTATAAGCTAGTTTGGAAAAAATAAAATTTGCCGTTTGATCAGAATCGTGTCTTGTGGTCATTCTCTATCTTCACTTGTCCCCATTCCCTCACTGGATATTTACTGTAGATTGTCGTTCCGCAGGTCAGGACAACTACAAAGAGTAAAGATGACATACAGATTGTAGCGAGAACCTGAGATTGAAGTTATGAAGGACTATGGCTTAGTCCTTATGATATTTACAGAGCTGTGGAGAATGGAAGAATTTTTAGGGAGGTGGCTTAGGTTTTGATTGCTTTGATTGTAACTGAGGACAAGCTGGCATATACTGTATTTTGTTTCCACTCAGCAGTGATGGGTCAGCCCCTTTAACTTCTTCCATTCTTTAATTTTTGGCAACTCACATAGTTGTCAGTGAAAATACCCTGCAGTCCCTTCTGGGACTGTAATATTCCTAAGTCTACACCCCAGGAATCCATGGTACCTGCCTGATTCACAGGAATAAGCTGATTCTAAGTGACATTTATATAGCTCACTTTGAGTGACATGTAGTGAAAGAGTAGAAATCATGAAATTCTAAATTCTCTGGGAATTTCATTGTGGGAAAAGATCGATTGCTCCTGATGAGAAACTCTCTACTGTAGCAAAATTAATGAATTCTCTGAACATCTTTCTGTACAGACAGGACCCGATGTTTTGGGGAGGCTTGTAGAAATGTGAAAATTTTAATACATGTCTTAGTTATACTACTTAGTTGTGCATATCATTTTCCTTCTATCCAAAACTGTTTAGACACAAGGATGGATTAATAACCTTATTTCTACATCACTTTCCCAAATATTATCAGGCAGGAATCTTCGCCCTATTTTTCTATCCAAAACTGCACGTTCAATTTTGATACCATAACACACAACCAACAGAAATGGACACAGTAGACTTTATTCAAATTAAAATTGAGAATACTTTATTCAGAATTAGTTGAAAGAATTAACAAGGGAAGGAATTGGGAAGGAATAGGAAAAGTGAAATGTTACCTAAAAATGTGGCTAGAGAGTGAGCTTAGCAATTAAGAATACTGGGTATTGTATCATACACGGTTATATTGCTAGAAACCATGGTTGCTTATCATCTCTTGTAAGTTCAGTTACAAGGTATATGATCCCTCTTCTGTACTCTGCAGGTACTGTACATGTCCAAACATGGGTAAATGCACATATATATGGAATAAAACTTAAAAATGAAATTCTGTACAGTAATGCCATAGCCTTGAGACAGAGTCATGTCTAGTTAAAATGAATTTTTTTCGGTCTTTCATGTAGCAGATGTGGCCTTCCTCTGAGTGAGCTTGCTCAGAAAAAATAAATTCTTATTCTGATGAAAGAACAACTCAGATAGCTATTCATTTAAGAAGAGCATTCACAGTGTGCATAGGTTTGTTTCTCAATTTTTATATTTGTGTTTTATGGGTGAGGATTGTAGTACTGTCATCTCTTAAATATATCTTTTACTGCATACATTATAATCTATCTCTTAATCCATGCATTATGATATATTTATATTTAGATAATAATGTATGATCCAAAAAGTAGTATTGCTATGTAAATCTCCACCAGCCTAAATGTTTAGACTTGCATTCTACTATACCTACTTAAAATTTTCATAACATAATGTCTGCCCAATGTAAAAGTAAACTTAAGAATGACAGTTGTTAGTATTCATCCATTTGTAAAAGGCCTTTCCTTGGGGTTCTGACATGATATGTCCTCAGGTGCAGCTACTAAGAGGGCCACCTGCATATATTCACTATGTTTCCTTTTAAAATGGATCTGTGCAACTCCAATCCCCCTCATCTCTCTTGGTTGCCCTCTCTGTCTGTTCCTCTCTCTTTCAGTATGTATGTTAGTCTCTGCCCCACTTTCCTCTCTCCTAATATTCCTGTCCCCTCCCTTTCCCCCTTTTATGATGCCTTTCCCTAATAAATAAATCCCTCTACTTGAATCGTGGCACATGGCAGTTTTCTTTCTAGCACTGCTTTCCTTAACTTACAGCAGTTTATGTGAAATGCAAAATCTTTGCCAGGATGGCTTCCCTTTTAACATTCACCAGCAATAGATACATGCTGTTAATAAAACCACTTGTGTTTAATAAACATTTAATGGTTTAGCATGAGTGACCCGTGAAAAGCCATATTATTTCTGGAAGAGCAGTACCTGCAGCCTTACAGAAAATTTTTCTAAGACAGATTTTCTTGTGTTGGATCAGGTAGCCTTTTTCCAAGTTCATTGTCTCCCTGGACAATTGCCTTGTCCTTGTGATTAAACCAAAACACCTTTCTTTAAAAACTCAACCACCAGTGAGTTTTCAAATTATAAATCTGTGTCATATACTCAACTGTCCATTTCAATAACGGGAAAATTATTTGTGTGTGGAGCATGGCTTCCAACTTCAGACCAGAAGAGGAGGAATAGTTTACTGTATATGTTGTAGTGGGAAACAGGGTAGATAAACCTCTCCTTGGGTGACCATTATGAAATAGAATCTGATTGTGACAGAATAACTGATTTTGTAATTTCCCAACATGTACTGATACACATAATGTGAGTGAATGTCGGCATGATTTGGATATACAATTTGGAAAGTTATCTTCAGCCAGTGAAAATTGAATTCCCAACGAGGAAGCTCTCCTATGTAGATATATTCAATATTGCTTTTCACAGTTATATCCATCAGCCTTAGCTTTGCGTGTTGTGTCACAGATCGTATCAGCTAGCTTTACTCATAGTGTCATGGTAAAATAATATATTATTCCTGACATTTCCTCCACCAGGGAATTGTTTCCTCCCTTTTTTTTTCTTTTTGGCATGTGAGAAAGGATTTTTCTGTAGCTATGCAGGCTCTCATGGAGCTCACCCTCTGGGTCAGGTTGGCCTCAAACTCACAGAGATCCACCTGCCTCTCACTGCTCATTGCTTGGGTTAATGTCGTGCACCAGGAACACCTGTATCTTTTCTCCTTCTTAAATAATGCACATAGACTTGTGGTTTTTAAATTGTATTCATCTTTTTTAAAACAATTATTTGTTTCACTTTCAAAATTTGTTTTTCATTAAATGTTTCATTGTTCTTATCTCTCATTTGTTGATTTCCTATTGCTTCCAGGTCATTAAGAGTATATTTCTTGCTGTCCAGGACTGGAAGAGATTGTACTCAGATACAAATTTCCCAGCCAAGAGCCCTGTCCACTCTAGGACTTAATGTCAGAGCTGTGATGACCTGTGTTGCATTAGTTATATGATCACTGCACATCTAGTAGCATTCTCCTCTAATGCATCTATAATGAGCCAAGTGGGTTACCATAAGCCATGCCATGATGAGTGAGGTTTCTGAACTGTCAGATTTGTTGGGAGTTGAGTGGATCATGAGACAGCCGGGTTCTGTGGGTCCATGTGTTCACCTGGGAAGTGACCCTTCTCCTGTAGTCTTGAGTGTGCATTGACTGGCAGTAGGTTGGGATTTCCCAACAGATATCAACTCTATTTAGTTAGTTAAAGCCTTGTTGCATTGTAATAGTTGATATAACCTTGCAAATATTTAATGTATGGATTCAGATTTATTTGGACATATTAGTTACATACAATCAATCCCATCACTACAAACAAAAGAGTATACCATATTTCAGACATTCAAAATCTACTCATGTCTTCATGGGTCCCTAAGTTCTCATAAAATGACAGAATTGCAATGGATCCCAGTAATTTTCTCAGTATATATTCTGTACAATTAAACTTAGTTTATGAAGTATCAAAAATTTCATGCTTATAGCAATTATATTCATGGTGACCTAAGTATGAAAATAACCTAAATTTTTACTTGATGAGGAAAAGCTTGGTACCTCAAGAGGACATAGTGATAAATGAATGAAGGCAATAGTAGTGATTACAGGTTTACACACTTACAAAGGCTCTCACAGTCAGTGTTGTATTCACCATGAAACAGAATACAATTATACCTACGGCTATGTCAAACCACTACTTTCTCCCATTTGATTTTTTGATTTTAGTCTTTGAAATACTCTCATTTGTCAGATACAAGTAAGAGACCCAGTCATCTTGTCTATTCTACAGGAAGCTACAGAAATTGAAGGGCAGAAAGAACACAGAAGCTAGTGAAAGCAATCCCCTTCAGAGACTTTTTCTATCCTTCATTTAGTTGGTATGTGGAGAATGACTAAGTGCCAAACTTTTGTAGGAAGAGTTGTTACACAAATTATAGGCAAATGTACTATGATCTCTGTATTTCCTTTGAGACTATTGTTATGTTGCCCTTTTTGTTTCTGATTTTGTGGATTTGGGTGCTATCTCTCTGCCTGATAATTAGATTGAATAAGGGTTTATCTATGTTGTTCAGTTTCTAAAAGAACCATATATTTGATTTACTTCTTCATAGTGATATCTTTGTTTCTATATCATTGATTTCAGACCCCAGTCTGATTATTTCCTGCCATTTACTCCACTTTTGTGTGTCTGATTCTTTTTGTTCTAGTGTGCAGTTAAGTCATTCGTTTTGGATCACTTTAAAATTTTCATGGAGTCCCTTGCTGCTGTGAACTTGCCTCTTAGCAGTTTTCATTGTGTGCTATAATTTTGGGCATGCCACAAATCATTTTCATTGAATTCTGTGATAAATGAATTTATATTTAAATTTTATTTCTTACTTGACCCAGGGTAACTCATGAGAGAGTTGCTCAGTATTTGGTTGAAATGTTCTGCAGGTATCTTTTAGGTATATTTGATTCATAATGTCTGTTAGTTCAATTATTTGTCTGCTTAGTTTCTGTCTGGATGACCTGTCCATGGATGAGAATGGGTGTTTAAGTCTCTCACTATTATTGTGTGTGGCTCTATGAGTGTTGTAAGGTTTTACAAATGTGGGTGCACTTACATTTGGGGAATAGATGTTCAGTACTGAAAACTCACCTTGATTAATTATTCCTTTGATGACTATAAAACATACCTCTCTATTTATTTTGATTAATTTTGGTGGGTAGTCTCTTTTGTTAAATATTAGTATAGCAATACAAGTTTTCCTCTTGGTACAATTTCCTTGGAAAATCTTTTTCTGTCTCTGTACTCTGAGGTTATATCTATCTTGGATGATGAGCTATATTTCTCATACACAGCAGAATGTTGGATCCTGTTTTTGCATCCAATATATTAACCTGTGTCTTTATTGGTGAATGGAGTCCATTGATTATGAGGGATAATTATGATCTATGATTGCTAATTTCTGTTAATTTTTTGGTTGTTGTGATGTTTCTGTATGTTTCCCTTGCTTTGCTTTTGCTGGTGTGGGATTATCTATTATAATATCTATTTTATAATATTGTGTATTTATGGGTGTAGTTAACTTCCTGGATTTGGAGTTTTCAATCTAATACTTTGTCTAGGAATTGTTTGTGGATAGATATTCTTTACATTTGACATTTTTATGAAATATCTTTTCTTCATCTATGGTGGGTGACAGTTTTGCTGAGTATAGTATTCTTGGCTGATATGCGTGGTCTCTTGGAATCTTCAAGACATCAGTCCAAGCCTTTATATATTTTATGCTCTCTGTTAAGTGGTCAGATGTGATAGTAATAAGTCTGCTTTTATACTATACTTGCCTTTTCCCCTTGTCACTTTTAATATTCTTTCTTTGTTTTATATGTAGAGTGTTGGTTATTAAATGATGAGGGGGTTCTCTTTTATAATCCAATCTAATTGGTGTTCCATAGCCTTCTTGTGCTTTTAAAAGCATGTTCTTATTTAGGTTGGGAAATTTTTCTTCTATGATTTTCTTTTCTTACATATATTCACCGTGTACTTTTGAAGTGAGTTTAATCACATTTTTCTTTTCTTTTTTACTTGTTTGTTTCTCAAGCCAGGGCTTTTCTGTAGATTTGGAGGCTATTCTCGAACTCGCTCTGTAGACAAGGCTGCCCTCGATCACACAGAGGTGCTCCTTACTCTGCCTCCCGAGTGCTGGAATTAAAGGTGTGTGCCACCACCACCTGACAATTCCCATTTTTCTATTATTCTTATGTTTAATAGCTTCATGTTTTCTGGATACTTTGTGGTAGGAATTTTTCAGATATAACATTTTATTTGAATAGATTTTCTCTATTGTGTCTTCATTACCTAGGATTCTCCCTTCCATCTCTTGTATTCTCTTGGTCTTGCCTGAGTCTGTAGTTCACTTACCAAGAGTTTTAATTTCCAGGATTACCTCTATCTGTGTTTTCTTTATTGGTTTTGTTTTTGTTTCACATCTTAAAATGTCTTTTTGTTTTGTCTTGGTTTTATTTTAAGAAATTAGGGATTTCCTCCATTTTTTGTCTCTTCCTGAATTTCTTTATAGGCTTTGTTCATATCCTCTTTAAGGGCCTCTGTAATCTAAATAAAGTAATTCTTAACTTCATTTTATTGTGCATCAGTTTTGTTGGATTGTTAAAGTCTTGCTTTTGTTTTCATACCCTAGCTTTGCCTTCTGGGTTTCAGGTAATATTAGTTCAAAGTGTTGAATCCTGTATTTGTCTTTGTGAGATGAATATTTTTCTTTGGTTTCTCTTTCATCTCTGTTCTTCTAAAAGAAATCACCAGGAGTTCTGGTGATTAATGGCCTTCTGGTCCAATAAGGTGTCCCCTTTTCTATTAGAAATCGAGATCCTTAGAATTGGCCAGGCATTTGTGAAGGTCAAAGTCCTCTTCAAAACTGTAGTCCAAGATATGGAGACTAGAGGAGAGAGTACAGACTGGGGTCCCTATAACTTGTCTGGTCTCTTGTTTCCCTAATACCAGCATAGCCTCCAGTGTAGCTGCCATTGCAAGAGACGGTGGATTGTGCCTGTGTTAACATAAGGCTGAATACTTCTAAAGATTTAAACTGGGGATTTCTAGATTTGGCCTGGTTTCTTGTATAGCAGAAGCCTTCCAAATCAGTAGATGATGATATAGAGCCAGGGTTGGAGAGTGGGCACTTGTGTGCAGATTTGAGATTTTGTTGGAGATACAAATGTGTTTATTTTCTGAGTAACAGTATCTTCCATGGGGTTCCCAGGGCAGCCTCACCTCTTGAAATTCTTCTAGAGCTGTGGGACCCAGTTTGCAGCCAAGGGAAGGATGTGCTGCCTGGTGCTGCTGGGGGTGCTTTAGAGACTGAATTACCTGTGGCTCCTTGAAACTGCTTGTCTCTGAAAAAGTCAAATATTTCTACAAGTAGTAGCCTGGGATATGGATCTCAAGGGCAGAGGTGCAGTCTGAGGTTGTTGGATAGGATTAAAGGGTTTTGTGGGGTGGTGGGCAGTGTTTGCCTTTGTGTCCTGAAGAATACTCTGGCCTGCAATACAGATGGTGCAGTCTGGGAGAACTAGTGTAGTGTCCAGTATAGTGAGTTAATCCTAAGCACGCTGGGCAGGATTAAAGTAGTGTTATTGGGTGGTGGGAAGTGTCTGTCTTTGGGTTATGAGGACTTCTCTGGCCTCTGATACATATGCTGTCATATGAGACAACTAGTATAGAATCTAGGGTAGTGAGTGCATCCTGTTGTTGCTGGGCAGGATTTAAGGAGTGTTATTGATGGTGGGCAGTTTCTTATGTGAACTCCATAGATCAAACCTAGGCTCTGTTAAAGTGCAATATTCTTCCATAGTTTTAGAGCAGGGATGGAATCGGGGCTAGGGCATGGAGGATTGTTGTGGTTTGTGCAAGTCTGTGATATTTGGGCAAGCTTAAAGGAGATTTGTGGGTGGTAGTCAATGGCCTGCCTTCATGCCCAGCATGAAATTGGCAACTTAAGATTCATACAACTTATAACACCACTCTTTAGTATAGGCAGGTGACTGGGAAAACCTTAGATTTTAAAAAATACAGAATATATGTATTAGCAAATAAGCCCTCTTTTGTAAAGATGCCACATGATGCCAAGTAGAGAGTCCCTCCTTCTGTGAAACTATAGAACTACAAATTACAAATATGAACAGTCAACCATTTTTATTTAAAATTCTATTTCCTAGGATCCATCTCCTAACTGCTATGAATCAGAGTAGCATAGATGGTGTTGAGTAAGCTGGAATAAGCTCTTCTACCAATCCTGACAATGACTAATTTTTATTAATTACTCCACACTTGCTGGGTATTTTTTTCATATACCACATATTATGCCCCCACTTCTGTGAATGGCACATTTGATGGAACCAAATGGCGTAAGTCTCTACAGACTCTGTTATATAGCTCTCATTGGCCAAATCACTTTCAATTCTAACTCTACAAGAAACAGTAAATGCAGCTCTTCTGGCCTCACACTAACCTTTTATGATTGATAGGAGTACTTGACTCGTAACCCCAGCACTCAGAAGCTGACAAGAATGCTGCCATGAATCAGTGGCATCCCTAGCAAAACAACAGGAAGAAAATCATATTTGATGGCCAATATTTTGTTTCAACTTTCTTCTCTGTCACTCTGCTTAAATTCCCTAACCAAAAGCAACTCATGTAGTGAACAAGATTACTTGGTTGATACCCCTATGTCGTTGTCCATCATTGTGGGAACTTAGACTAGAAACAGAAGCAGTAAATAAAGGTAAAACATAAGGAAACATTGCTCCCTTGCTATCTATCACTCTTGCTTTCTTACTGTCTAGTGTTAAGTTTGCCCTCACATCCATCCCAGGCCTACTTGTGTAGAGATATAGCCAACTCAAAGGAAGAACCCTCAAACATCAATAATAATCAACACAACCACTCTGAGGCACAGAAATCAGATAATCTTTTCTAGGTACAACCTCAGGTGGTGTTCCCTCTGATTTCTCTAGGCTATGTCATGTTGAGAGCTGAGGCTAATTAGGAAAAAGGCCATTTATTAGAATACAATGAAGTGAGGCGTGGAGTCAGAAAAAAGATACTGAGAATAATGTAATTGTAATACATGGTATCTATTAGAAAGTTGAAACAGGCTTTATGACCATGGGATCCAGAGACTTTGTTTTGTATTAAAGCATACCAAGTACTCCATAGATCATTTCTTTGGGACATACATCTTAAACTTGGAAAACACAATCATGTTGATAAGGACCACACCACTTTATCCAGTTCTTCTATTTTGCTTGAACTACTGTAACTAGAGTAGTTTAATGATAAGTTCAGTTACTTTTTATAGAATAAAAACTTCTTGTTTGTTTGTGTGTGTGTGTGTGTGTGTGTGTGTGTGTGTGTGTGTGTGTGTGTGTGAGACAGGGTTTCTCTGTGGGTTTGTAGTTGTAGGCTGTCCTGGAACTAGCTTTTGTAGATCAGGCTGGTCTCGAACTCACAGTGATCTTCCTGTGTCTGCCTTTTTTTCTTTTTTAAGGTTATTTATTTACTCTGCATACAGTGTTCTGCCTGAACATATGCCTGTAGGCCAGAAGAAGACAACAGATCTCATTATAGATGGCTGTGAGCCATCATGTGGTTGCTGGGAATTGAAATCAGGAACGCTGGAAAAATAGTCAGAGCTCTTAAATGCTGAGACATCTCACCAGGCCATAAGTTCGGTTTCTTTCACAACACCTTGATTGTCTGGTCCGTGGACCCAAGAAATGGCAAGTCAGAACTTTTATTGATCATCTAAAATTAATTACCTCACTAATCACTTTCAAAAACAGCTACTGTCACAGCAGAAAGAATCTGCCCTCTATTTTGTCCATGTCTTTATCTTTTGTGACTAAACCTGCTTTACAGTTGGTCAGTGAACTCATTCCTTGAACAGGTCCCACTTCATTTGTAAATTCACCATAAAATCTCGAGAAGTTGGAGGATACTCATTCATTAACCTTTTTTCCTTCCTACAGCCCATTCAAGGCCCAGCCAAGGAAAGAGTGCCAGGACTATTTTTCCAGCACTGAGTAGCAGAGACAGGATTAAGTGTTTAAAGAAATTCCAAATTACATAGTGTGTAGCAAGTCTCAGTTATAGGAGACATTGACCTAATAGTGGTTCTCAACCTTTGTAATGCTGTGACACTTTGATATAGTTCCTCATTATGTGCTGACACCAAACTCTAAAATCATTTTCACTGCAATGTCTGTCCAGGGCCAAAAGTTATTCTATTAGAAAGTTTTTCATGATGCAAATATTGGGCTCCATTATTTGGGAGCCCAAATCTCCATTGTCTTTCAGATGCTGGCTGAATTACTGCTGCATGGAGTTGCCTCCGTGGAGAATATGTTCTATTTTAAGTACAAAAGGCTTAAGCTTTGAATAGGTCTGTGCCTGGGCTGAGAATTCTGCCAATGTTTCTAGAGAGTATTTGTAGGCCTACAGGTAGGATCGAAGGAAGGGATTGGAGAGGAGATATTAGAGCCACCCGGAAGGTAATTTTGACTGTTGGAAAGCAGCTTAGAAGGATGATGGAATAAATCAGAGACTTCAGTTTTCAGATGGACTGAGAGGCCTTCCCAAATATGACAAGATGCTTGTGTGCCTGGTATTTATTTCTGTTGGGTACTTAGAAGTTTCCATGTCCACAAACCCCACTCAGGGATGCACCTGAAGCTGTTCATGCATGGCTCCCATCATATCCTCCAAGGACTTCAGTCCAAAATAGGTAGCTTCGATAGCATGGGACTGGAACAGGCTGGACTACTTGGCTTCCACTGCATGGGTCTGCTACAAGCTAGGTACCAGCAAATATAATGAATATATTTTTGCTACTGTTATGAATTAAAATACAACCACCTTTGTTTTCTGATGGTCTGAGGCCAGTCATGTGATAAGGTCATTCATTTGATTTCGCCAAAGGAAGCCCAGATACCCAAATTTGAGAATCACTGCTCTAAACAAATATAAATAAATAAATAGCACTTGAGAAAAAAATTTGAATGAAATTCTTAAACCCAGGAACATTGAAAAATAGAAAGAAAAAACAGTAATGTGTTTAAAGATAATGAATTTTAAAATGATAACAATAATTTATGTTTTATGATGATCTCACTGCCTTCAACTTCAGACTATGATCTTACTTCCATCTCATTTGTTTCCCCCTGAAGTGTACACAGTGCACAGTATCCAACTCTTCTGGCCTGAAGAGAAAAACTATGCTTCAAACATATTTCATTTCCCTGTTCTGCAATGGACAATCCACTATGTGACTAAAACAAGTAATTTTAAGACTCTGTAGTGCTGCAGATTTTTATTCCAATATTTAGGGTGGTTTTTCAGGATAACAACAGTAATGCCCTGTGGAGCTACAGACAGGGTTCAAGCCCACTCAATCAATATAGGAGACCATGTTACAAAACTGCTTTGCAAAAGACTGGAGATGCAGCACTTACAGAATCAGTATACCTTTATGGCACACCAGAACTTAATGTTGGTTGTAACCCTGTAATGCTCCCTTGAGTAGGATTTAGAGGCCTGCAGTTTTAATGAAAAGATAGACATTTCTGCTGGTTTTAAATTGGGGTTGTCTCCTTTGTTATTGTAATATAACTCGAAAATCCCAAGAAGCAAACATTTGCATTTAATCATACTGTATTTTAACAGTCATGGTTAGCATACTAATTGTCTTTGGAGTATTTGGGATGCAGTCCTCCATTACATTAATTTTCTTTTGTGACTTAATGTCTTCTAAGAACTGGTAAATCTGTATACTATCAATTCTACTCCCATCATGTCTACACTTCCATATCACAGTTTACAGTGGACTGCTCCTCTATACAGGAAATATTGTTTACAAGCTCCACATAATTAACACCAAGGGTATTCAAAACATAGATTATAATCCAAGTGGAGATGGTATACACCTTTAATCCCAGTGCTCAGGAGGCAGAGGCAGTCAGAGACTAGCCTGTCTGCAATAGATAGTTCCCGGAAAGCATCCAAAGCCACAGAGGAACCCTGTCTTGAAAAAAAAAGCAAAAACCAAAAAACCCATTGCTATTAAATGTTCAAGGTGCAGAGCTGCTGGAAGATACTAAAGGGACAAGGGCACTCTGAGTTTGGCAAATCTGTGTTTCATAGTGACATGACAAGCACTAAAGGTGCCTCCATTTAACATTGATTTCAACAAGGATATTTCAAAACACAGCTGCAATCCCAATGCTCTGCACGGGTGCAGACATCAGACTGAATATACTCACGAGTCTGCCAGCTGGCGCAGAAATTTGTGAAGATCATGCAGGACACTTAGGATCACATAGAAATAAACTGGAGCAAACAGGACCATTAGAACGATGCAGGATAAATTAAGACCATGCAGGAAAATGGCAAACTCTACTTCTCGTCACATACTCCCACCCAGCCATGGAAGGACCCTCCACACTAGCTCCCATAGCTCTACTTGGTGTTTTTCCCAGTTTGGGGATAGTAGCCCCAAACTCTCCGTGTCATGTCTCTCTGGCTACCCTATGCTCAGTTCCCTGCAGCAGCACTCACAGCACAGCACACAAGACCGGCATAACAGTTTTCTGCAAAGAGAAGCCTGGAGATGGCAGCGGGAAACACCAAGCACTTCTGACTGTCAGATTTCCTGGAAGGCATGTTTGCCTAGTGAGACATGAGCTAACAAGAGCTTCTCCCATAGGCTTACACCGTGTTTAAAATCCATATATGAGTGAGGAAATACAATATTTGTCTTTTTATGATTGCATTACCTCGCTGAGAATCGTTTCTTCCAGTTCCATCCATTTTCCTGCAAATTTGAAGATTCCATTTCTTTTTCTGTTGAGTAGTACTCCATTGTGTAAATGTACCACATTTTCTCCATCCATTCTTCAGTTGAGGGGCATCTAGGCTGCTTCCAGTTTCTGGCTATTACAAATAATGCTGCTATGAACATGGTTGTACAGATGTCCTTATTGTATGAGTGTGCTTCTTTTGGGTATATGCCTAGGAGTGGAATTGCTGAATCTTGTGGTAGACTGATTCCCATTTTCTTGAGAAATCTCCATACAGATTTCCAAAGTGGTTGTACAAGTTGGCAATCCCACCAGCAATGGAGGAGTGTTCCCCTTTCTCCACATACTCTACAGCTTAAACTTTCTTTGTTGTTTATGATTTTAGCCATTCTGATAGGAGTAAGATGGTATCTCAGAGTTGTTTTGATTTGCAATTCCCTCATGGCTAAGGATGCTGAACACTTTCTTATGTGTCTTTCAGCCATTTTAGGCTCCTTTATTGAGAATTCTCTATTTAGTTCTGTACCCCACTTTTTAATTGGATTGTTTGGTGTTTTGGATACTAACTTATTGACTTCTTTGTATATTTTGGAGATCAGCCCTCTGACAGATGTGGGGTTTGTGAGTATCTTTTCCCAGTCTGCGGGCTGCTGTTTTGTCTTGCTGACTGTGTCATTTGCCTTACACAGTTCTCAGTTTCAGGAAGTCTCAATGTCTCTGCTACTTGTATAATGTTCAGGAAGTGGTCTCCTGTAACATGGTATAAATTGTTACAAACACAATTCACACAATGAAAGCTAATAAGTGTAATGAAATACTTTAAATAATAAACTCAACAAAGTACCAAGATAAAATCCGTGCAGGTTAGGAAGGGTAATGGTGATGAAAACATTTTCAGCGTCCAGTCTAGAGGATCTGATTTTAATGTGTGGGTTTCATGGTTGATAGAACAGGCTCCTAAAAGTTGTATTCTGCTCAACACACACACACATACACACACACACACACACACATACACAAACTGGTATGAGAATCCAGGCACTGACATACATGTCATAAACACATATAAGATTTAAAATTATTAAAATGTCAGTTACAGTTACATATTCTAGCAATAAACATTCTTCATGAAAATTGCAAAATTAATTCAATTTAAAATAGCATTAAGAATAAATTAACATTGTCAGGCAGTTAAAAGATTTTAAAAATGCAAATTAGAAAGTCTTGCTGAGACCAGTTATGGCAAATCTCAACACTTGGGAAGCTTAGGTAGGAAGATCTACACTCTGAAGTGTAGCCTGAAGGGTAACTCCACTATTCAAGTTTCAATGGCCACAACTGCTGACACTTGTTCTGAACTGCTCTCTTTCCCATTATGAGCAAGTGCCTCCTGCCTATTCTCTCTCTTTACATTTCTGCTCTCTATTGGTTAACACCTATCGCTCCCTTCATTCACTTTCCCAGTAAACTCCATGTGGGTTTATTGAGTTTGTTGAATCATATTTTATCACTCAAAGGCACAACAAAGTACAACAACAGCAATAATAATAATCTTCAGAATAATTCTTAATAGTGTATCTGTTGATGTAGAAACAGAACACAGGATAAGCCCACTTATTGTTCTTCCAAAAGCCTGAAGTTCTATTTCTGCCAAGAAACCCTGGTGGCTGTCACACACCAGTAACTACAGCTCCTAGAGAAGACAATTTCTCATGATCTCCTTGGGCACTTACAGATTCTTGTACACATATACACATAATTTAAAGTAACTAACACCCACATATACATACATAAATTCACTCACTCACATACACATTCACACACACACACACACACACACACACACACACACACACACATCTAATTTATTTTTGGGACATGTTTTGTCTTTGTAGCCCTGGCTGTCTTCCAGCTCAGAGATCCATCTGCCTCTGTTTCCAGAGTGCTGAGGTTAAAGACTTAAATCACCACTGCCTGCCTAAATTCCTTTTTCAGTGCATTTGCTTTCCTGTTGATTAAAGTGAAATCTCAAAACTAAAAAACTAAAGTGAAACTCCAGAGTGTCATACTTAAGTGTCTTTGGCTAGACAGGAAGTCACTGCCACCACTTTCCCTGTGACACTGAGTTTAAAAATTTGGCCATCATAGTGGTCTGTTAGCTCAAGATTGAACTGCCTGTAACTCAAGCTACTGCCTGTAACTCCAGTACAAAATCTGACTCCTTGCTAAAGCAAGGTGATAGCCAGAGTTGAGGCCAGTCTAGGCAACATAGTAAGACTCTGTCTCAAAAGCCAACAAATTGGGAGAAACAATGCCACACACTTGTCACCCAGCACATAGAAGGTAAAGGCAGGATAATCAGTTGTGCTAGGTCCTCTTGTGCTCCATATGGTGATCAAGATGAGTGTGCACTTCATGAAATCTTGTGTGAGGAAGTAAAGAACCCACAGACATACCGACAATTAGATACCAAATCAGAATAAAATAAATACCTTATTATCTTTGATATGTACACTTAGTCACCAGAGCTTAGAAAGCAATAACCTAAAAGATTTTAAAAAATATTTCATTTTCGGGAATATTTTTGGACAGACCAACAAGTTTGAACAGCAGCAAAAGCAGATTGTAGATACATAAACACTAATATACAGGCAGAATCTCTAAAATGTTTGCGGAAATATCAATCCCTAGCCATAACAAGTATATAACAAGTATCATCCTTTTTCTACAAGTTCACTTTAATATTGGGGAGTGGGGTACCTGTCACCATGATCCAGCAATCCCAACTACCATAGGGGCTGAGACAATAAAGTAGGATACCTTCTATCCTGTAGTTCCAGACCAGCCATGACATCATCAAAAGAACTAAAAAATTAAAAAAAAATGGGTAAGGTGTTTGTAAATATTTCAGGCATTAATGCTGACCTTACTGCACCTCTTTAAGAGATAGATGCCACCCCCTAAATATGGGCTGGGAGTAAACAGTGACATGCCACCTCACTCAATAGGCAGTTCAAGGCTGTAAGCTTGTACCTCCCCCTCCTCTCTTTCTCTTCTCTTACTCTTTCTTCGATCTCCCACCCTCCCTGTCTCTCACTTTCATACTCCCTCACTGTAATAAACTGGTTAAAGTCCTCTATATATTTCGTGTTACATCATGCCTATTTACATCTCCCAGTTTCTTTTCTTTCTTTTTTCCTAAATTTTGAACGTTTACAAAATAACAAAATTTGGATGTCAGTCTGGCAAAGAGTTGAGCCCCTACACTCTTCCTTTACTCCCAATTGCATGTGACAATGGCAGATAAATAAGAGAAACATGTTGAGCTGTCGGTGCATATAAAGATTGCTGCTCTTCATCTTGGCTCAAAGGCAGAGAGTTCAAAACTGTCCTCAGGAAGTCGTGAGACCTATAGATTAAAGGTGTGGCTACAGAAGGATGTCTGATCTTGGCCTTGGCTGTATCTTATACTAAATAAAAACAGACCTGGTCTGAGTTGTTGTTACTCCTCACCCTTAAGGCCAGGTAATGAGGAGAAACTTAATCAAAGGTGTGGTTACTGAATCTTAGAAGAATTGAGGATGAAAATTCTGTTTGCTCCATATACATGGTGCCATGTTCCCTTTTGTTTAAGGGATATGAGAGTGGTCAAAAATAAACAAGTGGCTTTCAGTATTAACTGAAACTGTCCCGCTGGTTTTATTCTGTGTTTCTGTCTTTACCATCTTTAGCTAGTCTTTTTTTTAGTCGACACTCCAACTCTTAGGAACTAACCTTGGGCTGCTTGGCTGGCTCTAAATGCAGACCCACGAGGACAGCTTCCCACATTGCATCACAAACATGAACTTCATAAATCTGCTTCACAGCTTAGCTTCCAATGCTTAAATCCACTGAAGTCTACTTGGTTAATTACAGGCTAATAAGATATGGCATCCATAATAAAGAAAACTAGCGTTTGATCTTTCCAAGATGCAAATAATCCCAAGGTAAGCATGAAAGCGCCTGCAAAATAAGAATGAAATTCATTCCCAACCTGACAGCAGCTGCTATGGTGGAAGAGGGAAGGTACAATGTAGCACTCAAGAGGCAGTTTGCTGGGTCTTCTGTAGCTAATAGTGAGACAGATGTCAGATGAAAATCACCATTGGATTTAGCAGCTCATTTGATATCAAGTGTTATTTGAGGTTCACAGAGCCCCAGAAAGACCACACCAAGGACCTGATAGATCTGATGCAAATGCAAAGGTCTCTTTCAATTCAAGCTAGCTTGGACTTATACATTTGTAAGTGGCAGAAGCCTTGAACAATAGATGAGATTTTTTTTTTAGAGAAATACCATAAAGCTGAAAGTCACAAATCACAAGTCTCCATGGTTATTTAAGGTCATAAAAATTAGAGAGTTAGGAAATAACCATGTATTTTAAGGAATCTACATTTGAATATGATAACACAGGGGATGGGTTGAGAGGTTACAGATTCACAGGGTCTGAGAGTTATCCCTTATGACAAGGAAACTTTACAACCAGCACTTTGCAGACAAAGGAAAGTTGACATAGGTGGACAGTCACCTGCCCTTTTTCTGAGTGCGGGATTCAGGTGCCAGTCATGGCATTCCCAGTTGAGGAGTCATAAGAATTTTCCCTTTTAGGGCCCAAGTTTTAAAGTTTTATTAATTTTAATGTTTGGTCATTCACAAGGAGGACTTTGATAAATTGCTTCAGAGCAGTGGCTGGAAGTATGTTCACACAAAAAAATAGTGGAAAGGAATTGGAGATGGAGGCACCTCCAGAGGGATGTGCTTGTCAGGGCACGAGAGATTGGGTGGCTGGTAGGAGGAAGAAGAAAAACCAATCAGAAAACACAACACAACAGAAAACCCTCTCCCTGAGCTGCAGGGCTGGACTCCTTTGAATTGAATGAAATGGAGAACTCAAGGAGTCCAGGGAGTACCAGGTATTCTGTGCTGGGTCTGGGGGCAGCCCCACTCATTTCCTCATCTCATTTCAATGCAGCAGGATAGGTGGCTCTGGGTGTGGGTGAGGGGAAATAAAAATAGGTTAGGGCAGCTGCACCTGGGGACACTTGGGATCAACTGCCTATGTCTAATGCTCTTCGGCTTTGCATGGGAACTTTAGGTGGGCTCACATTCTCAACTGAATTCTCAGCACAGGATGAATTGTCAGATTTTTGGCTATGTTTGTGAGCGAAGGCCAGCATTGGTACCTGTAGACGTCCTGGACAGGCTTTAGGTGCCATCATTATAAAAAACACCAGGGCTCTGCCAGGGTGGACACTGGGTGCATGGCACTGGCTGTGGACTGGGGTCCTCACCAAGATGCCAATCTTAGCGGGATGGGTCTTGTAGCATCTTCTGTGCCTGTTCAGCCACTGCTGGTTCTGGGTACCTGCATATTGTGAGGTGACAAGTACCCAGTTCCCAGACCAGTATTTATCAGCTCTAAGTTCATGATCTGCTTGCTCTGCCTGGTGCCAGGCCTATCCTTATGTCCTCCCCAGGCCACAGCTGCAGGGAGGATGAGCAGGTTCTGAAAATGGGTGTAGAAAACAAAGGGAGCCCAAGAGCAAAGCTTCCCTGTTATGGTTTAAAAATCCCAGTGAGCAAAAAGGTCAAGGGAAACTCATTGTTGGCAATACAGTAATTCAATCAGACTGAATTTAAAAAATCCAAGAGTATTCTCAGCAAACCATTCCTGGGCAGTCCCAGAGGAGCAGAAAATGAAGAATCAAGAGGTGAATTGAGAGGTGGGGCATTTTAGCCTCTTCAGCTTCCCACAGTCAGGGCTGCAAATGAAGAATCAAGAGGTGAATTGAGAGGTGGGGCATTTTAGCCTCTTCAGCTTCCCACAGTCAGGGCTGCAAAGCCTCCCTCTGCCTCCCAGGGACCCTACAATCAGGAAGGCTCAGTATAAGAGCCACTGACCAGGTCATCACATGGCTCATGGTCCCTCTCTATCCCAGCAGCAAGTACAGCTAGGCAGACCTGCTACTCTTGCTCTGAAGACCCCACATTTACTGTCCTGTGGCTGTGGTCCTCATAACAACTCCTACAAGACAGCCAGAAAACAATGCTGGAGAGAATGTGCTAGCTACCTCCAACTGTACCTCCTGAGTACTAAGCATACACAGAGTGCCTCATTAGCATTAGCACTTTTTTTATAATAAAGCTTGGGTGGCATCAGAGAGCAGAGCTACCAGTTAACTGACCAGAAATAACATAGCGGTTTGGAAAACTGTGGAGAGATTGGAGACTGGAATTAGTAAGGATAGGCTGAGGGAGGATGGTTCTCAGTTTTAGATTTAGAAATGGAGAAGGCAGGAGTCACTGATGGCTGATCAACTGGTTCTCTCATCTTTCAGGTTCTTACCCTATATCTGACTTCTGTTTTTTTCTTAATAAATATTATTTATGCCAATTGGTGGTGGTGCAAACCTGTAAAACCAGCAATCAATAAGCAGTGGTAGGCGGGTTTTTGTGTGTTTGAGACCATAATGGTCTAAAAGAACTGTTTCCAAGAGAGCCTCCAAAGCCACAAAGAAACCCTGCCTCAAAAACCAAAAGGAGAAAAAAAATGATTACTTTTATTAACACTTTATGAGGCGCCTTAAAAGATATGCTCAGTAAAGTAAAAGGGAAAATTAAGACTACCAGAGATAGATTAAATAATAGATTATTAACGTTATATTTTTCAAATGCTACTGAAAATGAAATAACAGCATTGGGAGATATTTAAAAAAAAGAAACTGCTAAATTAAAGCAAGCTATATACTTTAGAGATACTTTGAGCTCGAAATAAAAACCAAGATATGTGTTACATCAGGGAAGAAGATTTGCTTTTGTTTCCACAGGCATGGGGGTGGGGAACCCAGTGACCATAAAAAATGATAGAGTTTATATTCAAACAAACAGATGTTTTCCATTGGATTAAATATAACTTGCCAAAACTAGAAAACTGCAAAAGTATGTTGAGGCAGGTTTTGTTTTGTCTTTCAAAAACATAATATTTTCCAATGAAGGAATGAAAAGACCATTGGTGTATGGGGTTCTAGCACTGTGTCAGCTAGTAAAGTGTTTGTGTGTCACTGGGTTCTGCATTTCTGGGACAGTTTGAGGTGTAGCAGTGGTACTGACTAAGCTATATTTACATGTATAAAAGACATTTATTTACTATTCTCATTACAATTAGGGTTCTGATTCACATGTTTGTTTGACCTTTAATACCAAGATTATAGTAGAATGCCCTGGAATTAATGATGGTATGGCTTATCTTTTGGATCATGAAAAACAGGAAAAAAATAGTTTAACATGTACAAGTCATTGGAAGCAAAGTTGTTAAAACAGGCTTCTCAAAAAATATAACTGGTGTTAAAGAAGTTCCTCATTAGGCACTGTGTCCAATTGGAGGATAATCAACAATGTGTTGGTTATTCCCAAATTGTGTGAAGAAAGCTGAGTACTTCATGTAATTAATCATGGGGCCTTAGTTGTACCCTAGAAATGATTTCAGAGTCTAATAAATTCTGTTGTGAAAACAAATTTAAAATTTAGTCTTTGTTAGTAGGATGGCTTCATCATTTACTCACAAAAAATGATATATCATTCTTCCTTGAGAACCTTAATGCCTAGTACCTGTGCTAGTCTGAATGTAATTTCCCCCCACAAGCTCATAGGGAATGGCAATCTTATGAGGGAGTTTGCTGTTGTAGGTATGGAATTTTTGAAGCAAGAATATCACTGTGGGGGTGGATACTGAGATCTCATATATGTTCACTCCATGAACAGTGTCCCAGACTACTTTCCATTGCCAGTGGTCAAGATGTGTAATTCCCAGCTCCTTCTATACCACCATCTCTGCCTGCATTCTACCATGTTGCAACATGAAGATACTTAATAATAAAAACTCTAAAGATGTAAGCCACACAATTAAAGGTTTTTCCTTTAAAAATTAGCCATAGCCAGAGGGTAGTATTTCATGACTTTAATCGAAGCACCCAGGATGCAGGGTTAGGTGGATCTCTGTGAGTTTGAGACCATTCTGGTCTGTAAGAGCTAGTTCCAGGACAGCCTCCCATGCCACAGGGAACCTTTTTTAAAGAATAAAATAAAATAATAGCCATGTACATGGTGTCTCTTCACAGCTATACAAAAAAACAAAACTTGGTCAATACATGATACATTGCACTTTAGAGAGGAAATTTGAGAAACCCTGACAAATTTCCATTATACAAGATCATATTATACATAGGCGTGTGAACTTGCTGCTCCTCATATGTTATTAATAGAAAGCCTAGTATTCAATTATAGCCATTCTTTATTTCATGTAACATACAATAACAGCTATTTAACTCATTAACCCCACCACCACCCCCAAAGCCCAGAGCCCATCCGC
>NW_023277428.1:104175-111189 GCF_003668045.3 Cricetulus griseus | reverse complement strand
GTCCCCAGAAAAGATACAAAGAGGAGATTCTATTAACTATTTAGGTTACAAGATAGACTTACAAAGAATCAGACCTCAAAAGGCACAGATTAGGAGAGATCGGTATCAAACTATTAATTATCTTCAAAAATTATTAGGGGAAATTTGTCAATTACAGACGATTATTTGTGTAGAAGGACATGACCTAGAGCATTTTAAAATGGCCCTTAAAGGCGATAAGTACGTAAACAGTCCAAGAATATTATCTGCTGAGGCATAAAAAGAGTTACAATGGGTAGAAAACAGAATATTGGATGCACACGTAGATCGGATGAACCTTGATTTAGACTGAATTCTGGTTATCTTGCCATTCAGTGAATACCATTCTGGAATTCTGATGCAGAGGGAAGACACTATATTGGAATGGATATTTGTGCCACATGAACAGAATAAAAAGTTAAAGACATATATAGAAAAGATTTCTGATTTGATTTTAAAGGGTAAATTAAGACTTTGTCTGCTGACTGGAAGACATTCAGCAGACAGTAAAGCAGGTTACAAAGCAGGTGAGGTAAGTAAAGTAGTTCAAAGTCCATATACATCTGTACAGAAGGCAGAATTATACGCAATTCTCATGGTACTTATGGATTTTACAGAACCTCTTCATATAGTTACTGATTCCCAATATGCAGAGAGAGTTGTGTTACACATTGAAACTGCAGAATTTGTTCCTGATAATACGGAATTAATTTCTCTGCTTTTACAATTACAGGAATCTATCAGAAACAGAAGTAATCCTATATATATTACACATATCAGATCCCATAAGGGTCTGCCTGGCCCACTAGCACAAGGCAATGATGAGATTGATCGTTTAATAATTGGAAGTGTGGTAGAAGCTTCAGAATTTTATAAGAAACATCATGTAAAGAGCAAAGGTTTGAAAAAGGACTTCTCTATTACTTGGCAACAAGCTAAGGAGATAGTGAAAAAGTGTCCTACTTGTTCCTTTTATAATCAAACTCTATTGCCAGCAGGTTGTAATCCTAAGGGCATATGGAGAAATGAGGTTTGGCAGATGGATGTCTTTCGCTTTGCAGAGTTTGGAAATTTGAAATATGTGCATCATACTATACACACATTCTTAGATTTCCAATGGGCTACAGCTCTTAACTCTGAAAAGCCTGATTCTGTTATTATACACCGGCTAGAGGTGATGGCAGTTATGGGTATACCTGCACATATAAAAACTGACAATGCTCTAGCATATGTCTCTACAAAATTGGAAAAATTTTTAAATATTATAACATAAAGCATGTTACCGATAATATACCACACAATCCTACAGGTCAAGCAGTGGTTGAGAGATCTAATAGATCACTTAATGAGATGCTCAACAAACAAGCTTGGAAGACTAAACCCCCAAACATAGGCTGCATAATGCTTTATTAACACTAAACTTTCTTAATGCCAATGAAAACATTCGAACAGCTGCAGAAAGACACTGGACTACAGAAAAAACTGCTGAACTCAATCAGGCGGTATACGTCAAAGATGTACTAACTTCTGTATGGAAACCAGGACATGTGTTACATTGGGGTTTGCATGTTGGTTTCTACAGGAGAAGAAAAACTTTGGATACCATCAAAGTTGATCAAGATTTGAGTGGAAAAGGAAAAACCTCTCGACGAGGACAAATGACAGGTATTCTACTAAGGTATATCTTATAAACTAAATAGAAACCTCCCAAAGGAAAGGGAAATGTTTTGCTTTTATCTTCACAGGAAAACTCATCTCCAGAAGACAAAGGACACTGCATGGGTAGATACTTAAGAAGAGAAGGTAGCTATAACCATCAAACAAAAGGAACATGCCATACAGTAAACTTTACAGCTGTCTCTCAGAGAACTCTATTTCTCTTTTTCTAGTCCCTATTCAATTAAATTAATGCTGGATTTAGAGTGGGATTTGGCTTTCCTCCACTAAAATCCAAGCACATCTTTAACTAAACTTTATAGAGTTTCCGTATTTTATCAAGAATCCAATTGATATAATACAGAATAAAAGAAGAATTTGGGGACTGTCTTTGTCTTTTCTTGGATCTTTCTTTCAAGGTGTGCACCCTCTCATAATTATTATGCTCCTATGGTTGCCTTTCCCAATATGTGGACATCACAAGCAAACATTTCTCTGCTAACTATTTATGTTTGAGTACCACACAGCCAATGAAGACCTGCCTGACAGCAATCCCTGGACACCCTGGAAAGACAATGGGCCACACCTCCTGGACTGTACTGGATCCAACTTGCTCCATTTCAACTGAAACTCCAGCCAAAGCTTTGGATACTGACTTCAATCAAGTTGAGGATTTCAAGCGAGATCTTCTATCAAGAGAATCCCATCTAAAATGGATTGGAAACAATCCATTCAAGAATTTTGCTACACTAATATTTTCTTCCTACAGGACCCCACATGACTATCATCATCCCATTTCAGCAGGAAGTAAGTTGGAGAATGCTATGCCCCCTTTCCCCATTGTTGTCACTTAGTATAGTGAATATACCTAGTTAGGGATACCTTCCTATTGTTTGTGGATGGGATTGGAACGAGGTGTTCAGGCTTGGATACCTCTCTCAGATGACTTTAGGGTTTAGTTAAAAGAGATAGCTAGGATGTGACATAAGCAGATTGTTGTATCTTCTTATATTTTACCTTTATGACTGTTAATTTTGGATACTTTACATTGTTAAGTTTTAATCCTCTTTTAGACTAAAAGTGGAATTTTAGGGGAAGCTGTAGCCATGACTACTTAGGGGCTGGCTACAGGTGTGTCTGACCACACTTGTGGTCAGGGTGACGTACTGTGACTGCGTTTTCTCCTTCGCTTTATCTTTTGGGCTTGCGTACAGACTGCTGCCACTCCGGCTGGCTAGGTCGCACTGTAAGTAAGGCTTTTCCCTGTTAAATACCCTTATATTTCTACCTGACTCCATATTGGTAATTTCCCACTATACCTAAGCATTGGCAATAAATAGAAGCAGAAAAAGGCCCTTAACTTTCTGGTCCGGCAGATGGAGACAGAACTGCCTCCAGGTCTTGGCTTTCAGAGCCTGTTGCTGAACTCGGATCCTGTGAAGTAGAATGCCATTGAACTCACAACATGATCACAGATCACTGGTTTCAGATGACTCTAAGCAGTGATGATGACTGCAACTGTAAATAGAACCTGTCTTACCTGGGCCGGCAGAGGACACAGATCTGCCACTGGACCTTGGCATGAGGGAGCCTTCGCAGAACTTGGATCTGGCAAACGACTCCCGTGGTGAATGATGTCTCTAAGCAGTGATGATGAATGGAACCAGAAACATCCCCTGGACACCTGGGCCAGCAGAGGACACAGAATTGCCAGTGGCCCTTGCTGTGTAGGATCTTGCTGCCAAACCTGGATCCCATGTAGGGTCACTGGTGTCAATGACTCTAACCAGAGATGACAACGGTAAGCAGAAACAGCCCCTGGACTCCCGGTCCAGCAGATGGACACATAAATGACAATGGGCCTTGGAGTTTCATAGCCTGTTGCTGAACTCAGATCCTGGGCTGGCAGATGGAAACAGAACTGCCATTGTTCCTCGGCATGTTGCATAATGCTGCCGAACTCAGATCCTGTTCCAGCATATGAATGCTGAACTGCCAATGGGCCACCACATGACCAAGGCCTCCACCGAACTTGGATCAGGAGCAAAGATCATTGGTGTAAGATGACTCTAAACAGTGACGACGTTGGAAACAGAAACATCACCTGGCCTACCTGGGCCAGCGTATGTACAAAGAACTTCCACTGGGACTCTTGACATAAAGGAGCTCGCCCCAGAACTCGGATCCAGAGCAGAGATCACTGTTGTCAGAAGACTCTAAGCATTCTAAGCATTGACAACAAATGGAGGTAGAAATAGGCCCTGGCCTACCTGGGCCAGCAGAAGGACACAGAGCTGCCACTGTGCCTCGATGTTTTAGAAACAGTTTCAGAAATCAGATCTTGGGCTGACAGATAACCACCGAGCTGCAACAGGGCCTTGGCATGTCAGAGCTCATTGCTGAACTCTGATCCAGTTCATAGATCACTGGTGTCAGATGACTCTATGCAGTGAGGACAAATGGAAGCAGAAACAGCCCCTTAACTCCCTGGTCTGGCAGATGGACACAGAACTGGTACCAGGCCATGGTAATTCAGAGCCTGTTGCTGGACTCAGATCCTTGGCTGTCAGATAGACACAGAATTGCCTTGGGCCTCAGCATGTCCAAGGCCTCCACCAAACTCATATCAGGAGCAAAGATCAATGCTGGCAGATGACTGTAAGCAGTGACAACTAATGGAACTGGAAACAGAACCTGGTTTTCCTGGGCCAGCAGATGGACAAAGAAATGTCACTGTGCCTTGGTGGGTCGTATAGTGCCGCCAAACTCAGAATCCTGTGTCATCATATGGATGCAGTAATGCCACTGGGCCTCGGCTTTTTCAAGGTCTCCACCAAACTTGGATCATGTACATAGATCACTAGTGTCAGATAACTCTAAGCAATGACAAGGAATGGAACCAGAAACAGCCTTTGCCCTAAATGGGCCAGCGGATAAACACAGAACTGCCACTGTGACTCGGCATTTCAGACCCTTTGACAAGCTCAGATCCTGGACTGGCAGACAAGCACACAGCTGCCACTGTGCTTCGGCATGTCAGAGCTCATTGCAAAATCAGATCCAGTGCATAGATCACTGGTGTCAGATGACTCTGATCACTGAAGACACATGGATGCAGAAACAGCCCCTGAACTCCCTGGTCCGGCAGATGTACACAGAACTGCCACTGGGCCTTGGAATGTCCTAGAATGCTGTTGAACTCGGATCATGCACACAGATCACTGGTGTCAGATGAATCTAAGCACTAATAATGAATGGTACTGGAAACACAACCTCTGACCTTACGGGCGCAGAGGACAAGAAGAGACTGGCCTTGGCGAAGGAGCCATGAAAATCAGACCTGAATACACAGATCTCTGGTGTCAGATGACTCTAAGCAGGGACAATGAATGGAACGAGAAACATTGCCTGGTCACCTGGTCCAGCAAAGGACACACAATAGCCACTGGGCCTTGCTGTGTAGGATATCATTGCCAAACCTGGACCTGGTGCACAGACCGCTGTTGTGAGATGACTAACCAGTGATGACAACAGCAAGCAGAAACAGCCCCTGGTTCCCGGGTCTGGCAGATTGACACAGAAATACCAAAAGGCCTTGGCATATCGTAACCTGCAGCTGAACTCGAATCCTGGCCTGGCAGTTCCACGGGTTGGTCCTCTCATACTCAAGGATTATGCTGTCTCTGCCTCATGATCTCTGCTTTGCCTCTAACATCATTTGATGCACCCAAGTACCAGTCCAATAATCCTTCAATCTAATCTAAGATATGGAATTTAAACCTTCCTGGTAGAAGCTACAATGAAAAACTAAAATTTTGTTCAGTAATGTGTGTCTTTTCATTTTCTTCGTCCATTAATGCACAACCTGGGGAATAGGACATTCCTCCTTAAAAGCATTTGAACAGTTTATCCAAGGTAACAGTAAACAGAGGGATGCCTCAATCATAAGAGATATTTCCCATGGGCTAGGCTGAAGAAGGCTTGCTACACCGACTCCACAAACTCAGAGTCAGCTTGAACTCATGGGCAAAGGCACAACAAAATGCCGGAACATTCAAGTCGACACAGAATACCTATTTTAGGAGGGAAGAAACTGCCGAAGGCATAATCCTGAAAACACAAATGATTCAGCAAATGTGGTGTTGGACCTCATCCTTGGACTTACCACCAACCTGAATTGGTGTCTCACAGTTTGGTCAGTCCACGAGAATGATCTATGCATATTCCCACTCATCAAAGCATGGGCATGGTGAGAGGTCACACAAAAAGACCCTCCATGGCATTCTCAGCAAGAGCATTTTATTTGTGTATGTTCAAGGAGAAACTACGAAATGGAAACTGAACACTGAGCAATGGAAAAATGTACCTATGAAATTCCATGAACGAAGGATTTCACACAGGGTGGGAGAGGGAAGGTTGGTAAGAGAAAAGAAGAGACTAAGAGGTTCAGAGAAATAGCAAAGAACAGATAGCAGATAGGAAACGGAAGGGGAGGTGGCGAGAGAGAGAAGGAGAGAGAGATGGAGAGAGAGAGAGAGAGAGAGAGAGAGAGAGAACATAAGTGGATCAGGATCTGTGTTTTAACGTGGTCTTTTAAGGTGGCATGCAGACTTCGTAACCCTGAAATCCAGTCATGATGCCTGAGTGAGTGCATCATGCCAGGTGTGTTGGACAGTCCAGCCTGATGCCTTCAACTTTCTTTCCTACTTTCCCTGAATACTGATTGTAGGGGTGTTAGAAATGTCAATTTAGGGAATAAGGCTATCAGTTCTCTAGATTGCATCCTGCTGAAGTAGGGCATTGATCAACATTGGGAACCTGAGAATGTTGTGTTACTAACACGTCATGAAGTATCTGTTTGTTCCTTCTTTGGACAGGCCAAGTAGCACTCACTTGGGTCTCCCAGATTTCAACAGATGTCAGCAGTATAGAAGATGAAGGTAAGTTTAGAAACAAAAGTGTCTCTGAACGCCTCATATCACAGCGATGATAGCAAGATGATGGAGTGATTCACAAAAGAGAGATCCAGATGATGAATAAAGGAATCCAGTATCATAGAGAGGCTCAATACAAACTTTTCTGGAGTGCATCTTTGGACCTCTTTACATGGGTCCCATCAGCTCCCTGAAACTTACAGGGATATTTTGCGTTTGCCAAAAACATAAATTGGAGACCCATCAGCTGCCTCTTTATGAGAGAAGCGACTAGGCTGAAAGCATACTCATTTTGGAATTGGAAGGGTATCTTTTGGACAATAAAAAAGCACCTTAATTTTGCCATTGTAGAGAGGTTTAGCATGCTCTTCAGTACTCAGACAGAGAGACAGATAGACACACACAC
>NW_023277428.1:99133-101712 GCF_003668045.3 Cricetulus griseus | reverse complement strand
AGTGAGTGCTAGAGAGAGTGTTAGAGATTGAAATGAAAAACAGACACACAAACAGTCTAAGACTTGATGTAGGATGCATAAGTGCATTATACATCCAGAGGCTGGCTACCAACATACTCATGGAAGAAGCTTTCTCTGCCTAATGAACTCAGTCCTGCTGCTGCCATCATCTGAGGCACCCAGGTAGCTGCAGTAACATGGTGTTAAAATCTAATCTATGAAATGTAATTTAAACAATCCTGAAGAAGCTAACAGTGGAAAATTCACCTTTTTCACAGTATTGTGACTCCTTTCGTCCTCTTAGTCTATTTATGTACTTCTTAGGGTATTTGATATTGCTCCACAAAATGGCATTGAACATTTTTTCCATTGTAACAGTAGCAGCTAAATTCCCTCAACATTAGATGCATTTCCAATGGGGGTGGCTGAAGGAGGTTCAGTACCAGACATCTGAGAAGACTGTCTCAAAGTCTTAATTCATCGACTCTTGTGGAACAAAAAATGCCCGAACCGTTGAGACAACACAGGCGTCCGAACACGGGAGGGAAGGGATTCCCAATATTGTAAGTCTGACACCCACAGGTGATTCAGCGAATGCGGTGGTGGACCTCTTCCTAGGGAAACACACTGCCTTCTTGTGGTATTTCAGCATTTGTTCAGCTCCAGAAAATATCTCTGCTGTGTCGAGGCCTGGGTATGAAGAGAGTTCACAGAGAGAGAGAGCCTCCATGGCTTTCATATCTCCAGAGTTGGTCATTTGTTTGCAAAGGAGGGGAAAGATCACTATGGAAATGGAACCCTGAGCAATGGAACAGAAATCTTAGAATGTCCCTGAACTTTAGATTTTCTGACATGTTTGGAGAGGGGGAGTGGGGGAGACAGGAGAAGACATGAAGAGGTTCAGAGGAAGGTACCAGGGACAAGATAGCAGAGAGGACTTGGAAGGTGCCAGAGATAACAATACATTAGTTGTGGGTAGCAATCTGTCTTTTAAAGATTCCTATAACCTTGCCTGCATAATTAGTACACATGGAACCCTGTACTGAACAGAGTACTGGCTGAGTGAGTGCACCCTTCCGGCTTTCGGGGTCAGGACAGATGACAAGACCTTTATTCCCACCTTCACTTATTATGGAAATTTGGGGTCTTCAACTTGGCAACATTGGGAATAACAATTTCGAATTCTCAATACTGCTTCTTTTTGATGAAAGGGCATTGATGAACTTTGGGGTCCCTGAGTAAAGTGGGGTACTACAACATTCTGGAATCCCTGGTTGCTACAAGCATTTTCAGAATGTTTTGCACTGTCTTCAGTGTCAACAGTGTAGGACATGAGGTTAAGTTCAGAAACCAAAATATTTTGTATGTCCTGGTGACAGAGGGTTGCATGGTCAGATGAGGAAGTGTTTTCAGAGGGAAGTATCAGACGAGGAATAGAAGAATCTGGGAACATTGAGATGCTGAAAACCATTTATCTGTAGTGAATGTTTGGACCATTTGTCATTGGTCCCATTCACCTCACTGGAACTTACCTGAAAACTTTGGGTTTGCCCAAAACATAAATTGGAGGCACATCAGCTGTCTTTTTTGATACAAGCAACTTGACTGAAAGCATTCACATGTTTAAAAAAGAAGGGTATCTACAGCATAATAAAACGCATCTTAATTTTCCTATGTTAGAGTGGTGTATCATGATCTTTAATACTCTGAAAGAGACAGAAATACACACAACCAGGGAGACACATGCAGACAGACAGACAAAAGGATCAGTTTTGGTAGAGAACATTCCTGAGCAAGTCCAGAGTTTATGCTATTCATCCAGGTTACGGAGGCAAAGACAGATGTCCAGAGAGAGGGTGAGAGAAAGGTAGAGAGAGAAAGAGACACAAGAGAGAGAGAGAGAGAGAGAGAGACTGATACTAAGAGGGAGACAGAGAGGATTAGAGAGCCTAAGTGGGTCGAGATCTGACTTTAAAAGGATTCTTTGAAGCTGCTTGCAGACTTAGTAACCGTGGAAGCCTGGATTGCCAGAGGACTACCTGAGTGAGTACATTAAGCTAGGTGCCATTGACAAGCCAGCCTGGTGCCTGCCTCTTTCATTCCTACATTCCATGAATACTGATGTTGGGCTTTTAGAAATGGCAATTTAGGGAATATGGATGTCGAGTTTTAAAGATTGTCTCTTGCATTGACAATCATTGGGGAACTGAGAATGTTGCGGTATCACCAAATCCTGGAATGTCTCTTTGTTCCTTTCTTGGACAGGCCAGGTAGCACTCACTCGGGTGTCCTAGAACTCAACAGATGTCAGCAGTAGGAGATGAAGTTAAGTTTAGAAACAAAAGTGTTTCTGAAGTCCTGCTATCAGAGCAGTGATATGACAGATGATGTGGTGATCGTGAAAGAGAGATCCCAGATTATGAAGAAAGGAATCTGGGATTACAGAAAGGCTGAATTCTAGTTTTCTAGAGTCCATTTTTGGATCTGTTTGCATGGGTGGCAATCAGCACCCAGGACTTTAACTTTGCCATTGTAGAGAAGTTTAGCATGCTCTTCAGTACTCAGGCAGAGACAAGATA
>NW_023277428.1:94112-95804 GCF_003668045.3 Cricetulus griseus | reverse complement strand
ATCATCTCTTGCACCCAACTAAGTACAGTAACCTGATCTTTCAAACTAATCTGTGAAATGGAATTGAAGCCTTCCTGAAGAAGCTAACCATGGAATTCTCACCCTTTTCACTGTAATGTGATTCCTTTAGTTCTCTTATACCTTTTATGTACTTCTTCTGGTATTTAACATTGCTCCACAAAATGGCATTGAACAGTTTTTCCCTGGTGACAGTAGCAGCTACATTATCTCAAACACAAGATTCACTTCCAATGGGGGTAGCTGAAGGAGGCTAGGTACCCAACATCTCAGAAGACAGACACAGCTTCTTAACTCATCGACAATTGTGTAAATCCCCGAACCATTGAGAAGACATGTGGGACTGAACAGGGGAGGAAGAAACTCCCAATGTCATAATCTGAAAACCAAATGTAATTCAGCTAATGTGGAGGTGGACCTCTTCTTGCATAACATACTGTCTTCTTGGGGTGTTACAACATTTGTTCAGCTAAAGAAAATACCTCGGCAATGTCCTGATCAACAGAGCCTGGGTTTGAAGAGAGTTCACAGAGAGAAAGAGAGAGCCTCCATGGCTTTCACAGCTCCAGAGTTGATCATTTGTTTACATGGAAGGGGAAAGCTCACTATGGAGATGGAACCCTGAGCAATGGAACAGTAATCTTAGAATGTCCCTGAACTTTAGGTTTTCTGACATGGTTTGAGAGGGTGAATGGGGGAGACAGGAAAAGAGTTGAAGAGGTTCAGAGGAAGATACCAGAGAGAAGATAACAGAGAGGACTTGGAAGGTGATAGAATAATACATCAGTTGAGCGTTGGGATCTGTCTTTTAAAGTGTCCTGTAACCCTGCCTGCAGACTTTGTACCCATGGAACCCTGGACTGAACAGTGTACTGGCTGAGTGAGTGAACCCTTCTGGGTTCCAGGGCAATGCAGATGCCAAGACCTTCATTCCCACCTTCATTTATCATGGATAATTGGGGTCTTAAACTTGGTAACACTGGGAATAACGATGTCGATTTCTCAAGACTGTTTCTTTTTGAAGAAAATGTATTGACCAACTTTGGCGACCCTGAGAGTAGTGGGTTACTACCACATCCTGGAGTCCCTTGTTCCTCCAAGAATTTTCAAAATGTGTGGCAAGCTCTTGGAATGTCACCAGTGTAGAAGATGAGGTTAAGTTTAGAAAACAAAACATTTCTTATGCTCTGGTGACAGAGGGCTGCATGGTCAGATGACGGAGGGTTTTCCCAGCAAATTACCAGACAATGAAAAGAGGAATGTGGGAACATTGACAGGATGAATCCTATTTATCTGGAGTGAATATTTGTACCCTTTTGCATGGGTCCTAATCATCTCACTTGTACTAAAATGAAACTTTGTGTTTGCCAAAAACATAAATTGGAGACATATCAGCTGTCTTTTTTTTTGATGCAAGCAACTTGACTGAATGCATTCACATGTTTGAAAAAGAAGGGTATCTACAGGACAATAGAAATCCCCTTAATTTTGCCATTTTAGAGTTGTTTGGCATGCTCTTCAATACTCTGACAGAGACAGAAACACACACAGCATGGGAGACACATGCAAACAGACAGACAACAGGATCAGATTTGGTAGAGAACAGTCCTGAGCAAGTCCTGAGCTGCTGCTATTCATCCAGGTTGCAGAGGCAAAGACAGAAGGCCAGAGAGA
>NW_023277428.1:91935-92967 GCF_003668045.3 Cricetulus griseus | reverse complement strand
TCTCTGAAATCCTGGTATCAGAGCAGTGATAGGACAGATTATGGGGTGATTTGGGAAAGAGAGATCCCAGATGATGAAGAAAGGAATCTGGGATCATAGAAAGGCTGAATACTATTTTTTGAGTGCATCTTTGGACCTGTTTGCATGGATCCCAATCAGCACACTGGACCTTAAATTTTGCCATTGTAGAGAACTTTAGCATGCTCTTCAGTACTCAGGCAGAGAGACAGACAGACAAACACACACAAACACACAAACACACACACACATTGAGAGAGAGAGATAGAATGATAGATAGACATAGCAAGAGAGAGAGAAACACTTACAGACAGATAAAAAAGCTCAGTTTAGGTGTAGACCAGTCCAGAACAAATACTTCTTCCTGTATTCACCGAGAGTGCTGAAGCAAAATCAGAGGACCAGACAAAGTGAGATAGAGACTTTGGATTAGGGTAGCAGGCAAAAACATTGCAAAGCAGGTAATATTATAGACTCCCACCCAGGGTGTAGAGTCTTTTACAGAGAGACACCAACAGTGAGGGACAGAGACACAGAGACAGACACAGAGACAGAGACAGTGAGTGCTGGAGAGAGTGTTAGAAATAGAAATGACAGATACACAGATAGTCCATGGCTTCATGTACGCTTGAATAAGTGCATTATACATCCAGAGGCTTGCTACCAATATTCTCATGGAATAATCAGTCTCTGCCTAATGAACTCAGTCCTGCTGCTGACATCATCTCTTGTACCCAAGTAGATGCAGTCATATGGTCTTTCAATCTAATCTACGAAATGGTATTAAAACCTTCCTGAAGAAGCTAACCATGGAAAACTCACCTTTTTCACAGTAATGTGATTCCTTTCATTCTCTTATTCCATTTATGTACTTCTTAGGGTATTTGATATTGCTCCACAAAATGGTTTTGAACAGTTTTCCACTGTAACAGTATCAGATAGTTTCCCTGAAATATAAGATGCACTTCCAATGAGGGTGGGTGAAGGAGGCTCAGTAGCCAACATCTCAGAAGA
>NW_023277428.1:86262-88405 GCF_003668045.3 Cricetulus griseus | reverse complement strand
GGAGTTCATTGCCGAACTCAGATCCAGTGCATAGATCTCTGATGTCAGATGACTCTAAGCAGTGAGGACAAATGGAAGCAGAAACAGCCCTAAACTCCCTGGTCAGGCAGATGAACACAGAATTGCCACCAGGCCTTGGCGTTTCAGAAACTGTTGCTGAACTCGGATCCTGAGCTGGCAAATGGACACAGAACTGCCACTGGGACTTGATGTGAGGGAGCCATCGCAGAAGTTGGATCTGGCACACAAATTACTGGTTTCAGATGACTCTAGGCAATGATGACAAATGGAACCAGAAACATCTCCTGGCCACCTGGGCCAGCGAAGGACACAGAATTGCCACAGGGCCTTGGTGGGTAGGATGTAGCTATCAAACCTGGATCTGGTGCACATAACATTGGTGTAAGACAAATCTAACTAGTGACAACAATGGGAAGCAGAAACAGTCCATGGACTCCCGGGTCCGGCAGATGGAAACTGAAATGAAATGGGCCTTGGTTTTTCCAAGCCCACAGCAGAATATGGATCAGGAGCAAAGATCAATGATGTCAGATGACTGTAAGCAGTGATGACAAATGGAACCTGAGCTACCTAGGCTTCAAGATCGACACAGAACTGCCATTGGGCCTCAGCATGTCCAAGGCCTCCACCGAACCCATATCAACAGCAAAGATCAATGGTGGCAATGACTGTAATCAGTGATGGCTAATGGAACTGGAAACAGAACCTGGTTTACCTGGGCTGGCAGATGGACACAGAATTGCCTTGGGCCACGTTGTGTTGTATATCGCTGTCAACTCGGATCCTTGGCATCCGATGGATGCGGAAATGCCATTGGGCCGCAGTGTGCCATATAACACTGCCGAACTTGTATCCAGGGCCAGCATATGAATGGAGAGCTGCTACTGGACCTCGGCGTGTCCAAGGTCACCAACGAACTTGGATCAGGAGCAAAGATTACTGGTGTCAGATGACTCTAAGCATTGAGGACAAATGGAACCGGAAACATCACCTCGCCTACCAGATGAGCAGATGAACAAAGAACTGAGACTGGGTGTTGGTGTTTAGGAATTCGCTGCCAAAACTGGATTCAGTGCACAAATCATTGGTGTTAGATGACTCTAATCAAAGACGATGAATGGAAACTGAAACAGCCCCTGAACACCATGGGCCTGCAGATCGACCCAGACCTTCCACTGGGCCTCGGCATTTTGGAGGCTGCTGAGAAACTTGGATCCTGGGCCAACATATAGATTCAGAACTGTCACTGGGCATCAGCATATCTGAGCGCTCAGCTGAACTCAGATAAGGAGAAAAGATCAATGGTGTCAGGTGACTCTAAGCAGTGACAAGGAATGGAACCAGAAACAGCCCCTGTACTTGCTGAGTGAGCGCATCCTTCCAGGTTTCATGGGCTGGAAATATGTCAAGGTCTTCATCCCACCTTCATTTATTTGGAAACTTAGTTTTTAAACTCGCCAACATTGGGAATAACCATTTCGAATTCTCAAGACTGTTTCTTTTTACTGAAATGGCATTGACCAACTTTGGGGGCTCTGAGAATATTGGGGTACTGCCACATCCTGGAATACCTGGTTGCTCCATGCATTTCCACAATGTGTGGCTCTGTCTTGGGCATCCTAAGCTTTGACAGTTGTCAGCAGTGTAGCAGATGAGGTTATGTTCAGAAGACAGAATATTTCTAAAGTCTTGGTGACAGAGGGTTTCATGGTCAAATGATGGAGGGTTTTCGCAGGGAAAGGTACTAGATGAGGAGGAGATGAATCTGGCATCATTGAGGGAATAATATTATTTATCTGGAATAAATCATTGGACCTTTTTTGCATGGGTCCCATTCAGCTCACTGGAACTTACAGGAAAACTTTGGGTGTGCAAAAAATATAAATTGGATACATATCACCTGTCTTCTTTTGGTGCAAGCAACTTGGCTGAAAGCATTCCCATGTTTGAAAAAGAAGGGTATCTATGGTACAATAAAAAGCACCTAAATTTTGTCATTTTACAGTGGTTTATCATGCTCTTCAATACTCTAACAGAGAGAGAGAAACACACAGCAAGACAGACGCATACAGACAGAGATAGAAAGGATCAGATTTGGTAGATAACAGTCCTGAGCAAGTCC
>NW_023277428.1:84357-86009 GCF_003668045.3 Cricetulus griseus | reverse complement strand
ATCCTGTCTTTGCCTCATGAACTTTGCTTTGCTTCTGACATCATTTGTTGCACCCAAGTACATGCAGTCCAATGATCCTTCAATCTAATCTAAGAAATGAAATTTAAACCCTCCTGGAAGAAGTTACCATGCAAAATTCAAATTTTGTTCAGTACTGTGTGTCTTTTCAGGTTCTTTGTGCATTAATGCACAACCTAGGGATTATGACATTCCTCCTTAAAAGCATCTGAACAGTTTTTCCCAGGTAACAGTAACCAGAAGGATGCCTCAATCATATGGCAAATTTTCCATGGGATAGGCTGAAGAAGGCTTCGTACTCAAAATATCATAACTCAGAATTACCTTGAACTCATGGGCATAGGATGAAGAAAATGCCTGAACATTCAAGTCGATACCGAATACCTATTATTGGAGGGAAGAAACTACCGAAGACATAATCCTGAAAACAAAAATGATTCAGTGAATATGGTGTTGGACATCATACTTGAGATAAACACCAACCTGTAGTGGTGTCTCACAGTTTAGTCAGACTGAGAGAATGATCTCTATGGATTCCCAATCATCAAAGCATGGGCATGGTAAGAAATGCAGAGAGATCCTCCATGGCTTTCTCAGCAATAGTGTCGGTCTTTTATGGACATTGAAGGGGAAAGAACATCTTGGAAAATAAACACTGTGTAATGGAAACCTACCTATGAAATTCCATCAACCAAGGATTTCAGATAGGGAGGGAGAGGTTGAGTTGGAGAGAAGAGATGAGGAGTGTCAGAGTAATAGCACTGACTAGAGAGAAGGAAGGAAATGGAAGGTGAGAGGGAGACAGAGAGAGAGAGACAGAGAAAGAGAGAGACAGGGAGAGAATGAATGAGAGAGAGAAGGAGAGAGCCTATGAGATCATAAGTGGGTCGGGATCTGGCATTTAACCAGGTATTTTAAAGCAGTCTGCAGATTTAGTAACCCTGAAAGCTGGACTAAACAGAGTACTGCCTGAGTGAGTGCATCATACCTTGGACAGGCCAGCCTGATGCCTGCACCTTTCATTCCTGCTTTCACTGAATATTGATTGTTGGGGTGTTAGAAGTGGCATGTAGGGAATAAGGATATTGAGTTCTCTAGATTGCATCCTGCTGAAATAGGGCATTGACCTACTTTGGGGACCTGAGAATATTGTGTAATTACCACATCCAGGAGTATCTGTTTGTTCCTTCTTGGACAGGCCAGGTAGCAATCACTTGGGTCTCCTAGACCTCAACAGATGTCAGCAGTGTAGGAGATGAAGTTAAATTTAGAAACAAAAATGTTTCTGAAGTCCTGGTTTCAGAGCGGTGATAGGACATATGATGCTGTGATTCATAAAAGAGAGATCCCAGATGATATAGAACGGAATCTGGCATCACAGAGAGGCTGAATAGAATTTTTTTGGAGTGCATCTTTGGACCTGTTTTATGGGTCCCGTGCCGCTCCCTGGAATGTACAGGGATACTTTGCGTTTAACAAAACTATAAATTGCAGACACATCAGCTGCCTCTTTTTGACAAAAGTGAATTGGCCAAAAGCATTCTCAGTTTGGGATGAACATGGTATCTTTTGGACAATAAAATGTAAACTTAATTTTGCCATTGTAGAGAGGTTTAATATGCTCTTCAGTACTC
>NW_023277428.1:82607-84241 GCF_003668045.3 Cricetulus griseus | reverse complement strand
CTTCCTGAAGAAGCTAACCATGGAATTCTCACCTTTTTCATAGTAATGTGATTCCTTTCGTTCTCTTAGTCCATTTATGTACTTCTTAATGTATTGGATATTGCTCCACAAAATGGCATTTAACAGTTTTTCCATGATAAGAGTAGCAGCTATATTCACTTAAACTTAGATGTTATTTCCAATGGGGGTGGCTGAAGGAGACTCGGTACCCAATATTTCAGAAGAAGGAATCAGCCTTAATTAATCAACAATTATGGAACAAAAAATACCCAAACCATTGAGAAGACACAGGTTCTGAACAGTGGAGGGAAGTAACTCCCAGAATCGTAAGTCTGAAACCCACAGGTGATTCAGCGAATGTCCTGGTGCACGTCTTCCTTGGGAAACACACTGTCCTCATGACGTGTTTCAGCATTTGGTCAGCTCCAGATAATATCTCTGCATTGTCTGCTCAACCGAGTCTGTTGTATGGAGAGACTTCACAGAGATAGAGAGCCTCCTTGGCTTTCACAGCGCCAGAGTTGCTCATTTGTTTTCGTGGAAGGAGAAAGCCTGCTATGGAAATGGAATCCTGAGGAATGGAACAGGAATTTTAGAATGTCCATAAACTTTATATTCTCTGGAATTGTTGGAGACAGTGACTGTTCTATTCAGGAGAAGAGAAGAAGAGGATCAGTGGAAGATATCAGAGAGAAGAGAGCAGAAAGGTCTTGAAGTATGACAGAGGGAATAATACATTAGTTGTGGTTAGGGATCTGTCTTTTAAAGGGTCCTATAACCCTGCCTGCAGACTTAGAATCCATGGAACCCTGGAATGAATATAGTACAAGCTAAATGAGTGCATCCTTCCAGGTTTCATGGGCAGGACAGATACCAAGACCTTCATTCCAACCTTCATTTTTTTTATGGAAATTAGGGTTGTTAAACTTGGCAACATTGGGAATAACAATGTCGAGTTCTCAAGACTGCTTCTTTTTAAAGAAAGGTCAATCTCTATCTTTGGGGAACCTTAGAATAGTGGGGCACTACCACATCGTGCTGTCCCTGGTTGATCGAAAAATTTTCAGAATGTTTGGCACTGTCTTGGGAGGTCAGCAGTGTAGGCGATGAGGTTAAGATTAGAAAAAAAAATTGTCTTATGTCCTGGTGACAAAGGGTTGCATGGTCAGATGAGGGAGAGTTTTCTCAGGGAAGTAAAAGAAGAGGAAGAGATGAATGCGGAACATTGAGAGGCTGAATACTATTTATATGCAGTGAATCTTTGGAACTTTTTCACGGGTCCCATTCAGCTCACTGGAAGTTATTTGAAAACTTAGGGTTTGTTAAAACCATGAATTGGAGAACCAACAGCTGCCTTTCTTTGATACAGGTAACTTGACTCAAAGTATTCACATGTTTGAAAAAGAAGGGTATCCACAGGACACTAAAAAGCACCTTAATTTTTACAATTTGGAGTGGTTTAGCATGCCCTTCAATACTCTGAGAGAGACAGAAACACACACAGCAAGGGAGACACATGAAAAGAGACAGACAAAAGAATCAGATTTGGTAGGGAACAGTCCTGAGCATGTCAAAAGATGCTGCTATTTTATCCAGGTTGCAGAGGCAAAACAGAAAGCCAGATAGAGAGGGGG
>NW_023277428.1:80449-81849 GCF_003668045.3 Cricetulus griseus | reverse complement strand
GAGGCAAAAACAGAGGACTAGACAGACAGAGGGACAGAGACTTTGTCTTATGGTAGCAGGCAAACACATTGCTAAGATGTTAGAATTATAGGCTCCCAAACAGGGTGTCGAGACATATTCAGAGAGGCACAGACAGTGAGAGACACTCTTACACATAGACAAGACAGAGACAGTTAGTGCTAGAGTGAGAGTAAGAGAATAATATGACAGTCAGACACATAGAGAGTCCGAAGCTTAATGTAGGCTTGGATAAGTGCATTATACATCCAGAAGCTGGCTACCAGCATACTCCTCGAGGAAGCTGTCTCTGCCTAATGAACTCAGCCCTGCTGCTGACATCATCTCTTGCACCCAAGTAGATACATTCACATGGTCTTTCAATCTCATCTAAGAAATGGAATTTAAATCTTCTTGAAGAAGCTAACCATGGAAAACTTACCTTTTTATAGTAAAGTGTTAATTTTCGTTCTCTTGCTCCATTTATGTACTTGTCAGGGTCTTTGACATTACTCCAAAAAAATAGGCATTGAACAGTGTTTCCAAGATAACAGTAGCAGCTAGATTCCCTTAAACATAAGATGCACTATCAATGTGGGTGGCTGAAGGAGGCTCAATCCCCAACATCTCAGAAGTCAGAGTCARCCTTAACTCATAGACAATTGTGGGACAATATATGCCAGAAACTTTGAGACGARGCAGGTGTCCAACTATTGGAGGTAATAAACTCCCCAAGTCGTAAGTCTGAAAACCACAGTTGATTCTGGGAATGTGGAGCTGGACCACATCCCTGAGCAACACATTGTCCTCATGGGGTGTTTCAGCATTTGTTCATCTCCAGGTAATATCTCTGATATGTTCTGCTCAACTGATCCTGGGTATGGAGAGACTTCATAGAGAGAGAGAGCCTCCATTGCATTCCCAGCTCCATTGTTGGTCATTTGTTTACGTGGAAGAGGAAACTTTGCTATGGAAATGGAAATCTGAGCAATGGAACAGGAATTTTAGAATGTCCATGAACTTTATATTTTCTGACTTGGTTGGAGAGGGTGATTGGGGGAGACAGGAGAAGAGATGAAGAGTGTCAGAGGAAGATAACAGAGAGAAGATAGCAGAGAGGAATTGGAAGGTGAAAGAGAGAATGATACATAAGTTTTGGGTAGGGATCTGTCTTTTAAAGGGTTCTATAACCTTGTCTGCAGGCTCATTAGCCATATAACCCTGGACTGAACAGAATACTTGCTGAGTGGGTGCATCCTTACAGGTTTCATGGGCAGGACAGATGCCAAGAACTTCATTACCTATTTCATTTATTATAGAAATTTGGGGTCTTAAACTTGTCAACATTGGGAACAATGATGTCGAGTTCTCAAGTCTGGTTCTTTTTCATGAAATGGCATTGA
>NW_023277428.1:50368-77269 GCF_003668045.3 Cricetulus griseus | reverse complement strand
CTGATTGTGGGGCCTGAGAATGGGGGAAGAAGCCATGGACACCATGAAGATATGGACAAGGCAGAGGCTTGGACAATTCAAAGAGACAGTCTTCTCAGGTGAACCGGTTGGAGATGAAGCATGTGCAGGAAAAAGAAGAAAGAAGTAGACAAATGTGGTGACTGAACACATTTAGTCAGGAATAAAACTGTATATAATTGTAGAAATAGTAAACAGATATATGTAATATAAAATGGGAATACATCAGCCAGCAGCTGATGAAAAAAGATAAATTGGGTTAATTAACCCTTAAAGCAGAAATATACACAAAATATATGTAAGAACAAAATGTCAGCCAGAAGCTGACGAAAATAGGTAAAGCGGGTTATTTAACACTTAAAGTAAGAGAAAATGCACAAAGTAGATGTGAGACTGAAATGTCAGTCAGGTGATAAAGTAGTAAAATGTAATGTGTTAAACTGTGGAATGAAAATGCAGGTAATTGTAAATATGAAACAGGAATATTAGGCAGATGGTAAAGAGAAGTAAGTTAGCCTTGAAAGTAAAAATGTATATAGTTAGAGAAATCTGGCAGGTAATTCTTAGTCAGAAAATTGTATATTTATTTACTTGTGTATAGTGTAATAGCTGGGAGAACTAAAACAAATGAAAGCAAGTACAGGAGATTTTAGAGTTTTAAAAGTATCCTCCCGCAAGCAAAAGAAACATCCATGTTGCAGCATCTCAAGTTGCACAGGGGCTAGGGGAGACATAGGTGTGGCCTCACATACAGGCCCTCAGGAGATATCTAGGAATGTAATGGAGTACAGAAAACTCCGCGCCTACTAAGGGGCAGCTGGGTGGTAAAGAATATACAGGACCAATGATTGGGATCAGCAGGTCGAGAGAGTTAATAAGTACCAAGATGGAGGGAACCTTCACCTCATTCCTTCCTTTTAAACTGGGAATACAGAAAGGAAAATTCTCAGTGGTAAAATTCAGGAAGAGCTAAGAGACTTGGAAATTTTAGCGAAATTGTTGACAGGAGATAAGAAATTTACAAGTTTCCTTGGATCAGAGAGAGAGAGAGGCTCAGGGGAACATAGCAGGATACATGTGCCAATACCATTCAAACAGCTCAAGGAACTGAAAATGGCATGTGTCGCATAGGGAACCACAGCAATTTTTAACCAGAGGCTGATAGGGAATATTGCTGTAGAAATCTCACCTCTAGGAAATTGAAAGCGTGTAACCCTAGGCCTGCTGGTCAGGAGGAGGATATTTGTTATAGAAAGCAGGCAGGGACTTAGGGAGTTAGTTCAGAATTGGTTTCTAGGCCTGTGTGGACATGATCCAAAAGGGTTAGATACACAGGTATTGGAGCTTTGATTGTGAAACAGCTAGCTTATTGACAATCCTGGTACTGTATGCAAGACTTCGCTAAGGCCTCACAGGAAAAGGACTGACATAGGTGAGTTCATTAAGAATTTTTCAGATGTGGACCTTGCTTACACCAGGGATTAGCAATGATGGCTGCCTTACAGGAACTTCAGTTAAAAATGGGTTATTCCTACACAGAAAGCAAGGCATAAGGAGGAATAAATGCAAAGAGCCTTCTAGAGTTTGCTTTGGACAAGTTCAGGAAGAGCACCAAGTCAGATAGAGTCTCCAAAAAAAGAGAAAATAAGGGATCAGGCTTGTGCTCAAAATACAGCCATAGTTTTTTCTGTGGCCCAGAGGGAATAGTCAAGCTAAAGCCGAGGTCAGCCGTGGCAGCTGCCTCAGTCTGCCAGCCCTCAGCCAGCAGCTTGGTGCCACCTCATGCCGGTGTCTGCAGCAGGCTAGACAAAATGGCTGATGGGGCGGCAGGCAGCCTGCTTCCTCAGGGTAACATACAGCCTTGGGAGATGCCGCCATGGCAGATGACTAGTCAATGTATATGAATGGTATTGGTACAGCCAGACAGAAACTGATTTTGAGACTTATAAAGAAGAAAGGGCAACATATTTAAGCTTACATTTGTTCAAATTTTGGATGCTCATATTTCAAGAATTGACTATAGCTACTATGTTAGGAGAAATTTCATTTAGGTATTTTTCTTTTCAACAAACTGATCATAACCTAGGCAAAGGAGAACTGTGAGATGTATGCAAGTTTTGAATGAAAGGTGTGGCCACACTTGGATGTGTGATGTGATTGCAAATTTATGAATGAAGATGAATAGAAATGCCTAAATTGCCATGGGTATCATTAGAGAGATATTTACATTGCGTCGGATATATTTTAAAAAATATCAAAATCACTTTATATGGCCAAAAAAGAGAATCCAGTAAGTCAGTCAATATCTTAACAGGAAAAATTAATGATTTGAGGCCTAGGAGATAGTCAATAAAAAAAGTTAGCAAAGCCTATAGCATTAGTTTAGAGAGGAAGAATCTTTGGATGATTTTGTAAATATTTTGCAGATAATAGGTTACAGATCTTCCTAAATTTTTATGGTTAGAAAAAGAAAATCTATAAAATAAAAATTGATGCATGATTTTTAAAAGGGTTTAAGAAAAGCCTCAGGAGAGAGCAATCCTGATAGAATCACAGCTTGAATGTGTCTTTGCAAATGCAAATTAGGCCAGGTCAGCTAAGATGAAAATGAAGTCTTATCAGCTGGTCAGCTTCGAAGGTGAGATTAGAAAAGGCTACTTAGAAACTTTAAATAAATCTTAAAAATTTTTTAAAGACTTATGTTGTATTCTAAAGAAATTAAGGCTTAAAAGATAGTAATTGGAAAAGATAGTTTAAAATATTTAAATGAGTTTTTTAAAAGCTGTTATAAAATAATCATTGGTTAAATACATTTTTGGAACATCTAATGATGATTTAAATACTTTAAGAAAGATTCTATAAGGAGATAATGATCCAGATGTACCAAACAGCTAACTAAGAAGGTAGACATGTTTTATAATTAGAGGAGGCGATTCAGAATCATCAGATATATTGACTATACAAAACCATTGGGGTTTATGTGCTCCCCACAAAACATAGTGCAAGTTCGATTCTACAGCAGAAGGAACCATTATGGTGGTTGCGCCTACCTGTCTCACAAGCCTAAATATTAAGCCCTTATTTTAAAACAGTAGCTTACATGATGCAGAAATGCCATATAGATGCTAGAAAGCATTTTAGGAGAGAAGCAAATATGATACATGTGTCCTACCATAAGCAACAGTTTAGTAGGTTATTTCAGAACAATGATTCATGGATGATCGCCTTTGCTCAGGTTTCAGGAAGAATTGATAATCATTTTCTAGCTCATGGACTGTTACAATTTACACTAATGCATCCTTTTGTATTTACAAAATTGTAAAAAGCAGTCCTGTAAAAGTATGCTGTGTTAGTTTTTAACCAATGGTTCTATTGGGAGAGTCACTTACATAGGTTATTAATAGAAAGGAATAGATAGAGCAGACAGCTCGGGCTTCAGATCAAATAATCAAATTTCGAACTGTTGCAGTGGCCTTTTAGATTCTGGTAAATTTGTATACTGACAGTTACTATGTCTTTAAGGCTTATAAGGTAGTAGAGACAGTCCCATGCACAGGGTCTAGTAATAGTCAAGTCAGAATGTTATTTGAGCAATTAAATAAGAGAATTACCATGGTTTATGGGTCACACTGGGAACCTATTAAATAGGCCTTTCCTATAAGTCATTGTTTAAGATGTTTTTTTACATGGGAATGCCAAAACGTATAAAAACAGACAATGGGTCTGGATATACTAGCAAAGCTTTCCAGCGATTTTGTGCTCAAAACGGGGACAATTCATCAAAAACATGTATTCATTATATATCCCCAAGAACAAGGAATCGTATATCAGGCCCATAGTGCCTTCAAAACACTGATTCTGAGATAAAAAGGGGGGAGCTGTGCGCCCAGTCTCCACATGCTGTGTTAAATCATGTACTGTTTAGCTTAAACTTTTAAAATATGGATGCCAGTGAGCAATCTGATACAGACAGATTCTGGCATGAAGGAACACGAGCAAATTTTGCTCAGGTCAAATGGAGAGATGAATAGATGGGACCAGAATCCTTAATTATTTGGGGGTCGAGGGCATGTTTATGTTTTCTCGAAGGTGAAGAAATAGGCATGCTGGCTGCTTTAGTGGTTGATGAGATGCATGGAGCAGAAAACAATTGGGCCTGGGCTGACAGGATTATATCTGAACCAGTTGGAGTGAAACACTGGACCTGTATTCCCGAACTCTGAGTGCATCTGACCTTCTGCTCCAGGAAGAAATGAGACACACCCAGTTCCAGTTTCGAGATGCTTTCCAGAGTCCCAGCCTCCCTACAAATGGACTACATCCACCTCTCTGAATCCGTGAATGCTCATCCAGGAGCAGACTACAAACTTGATAAGAAAACAGCTTGCTTTCTTGCCACAAACAGACACACAAAATTGTTTGCCAGTTTTTCCCTTGGGAGAAAGGACCCATTTAGTACAGTCGGATATTAGCACAAACCAAGTGGCAGAAGCTCCTTCACAATCTTTAATCACGTCATGGACAAAAGACTTTTTAGTTAACTTTCAAAGACGGATGTTACAAACCTGATGATAGAACTTCGGACTTTGAGCAAGAAAAAGAAAGGTTCATGGAGCACTGAGTCCCAGGCAGGGAATAAAGAAAAAAGGCTTAGAATTGTGAAATTGTTCACACACCACAGATTGTGAGAATATCTTATTGTCTTTTGATTGTATTGTAACACACCCTAATGTATATTCATGATGAGATTGTTAATGTCTGTGACCTTGCTGTATGTGTTATGCAATTGTTATTAGATACTAGAAGACAGAGTATATTCTAACATGAATGTAATGTGTAATTTACAATCCTTAGGATAGAAGTATGTTTTAGGGACCAAAGTTTAATAAGGTCCATATCAGAGGCACTAGAGGCATTTCCATAGAGATTTTAAAAGGTCATTTTAAACTTTATATGTCTCCATTCCACAGGAGAACTTTTGCAGGCATGAGAGCTGAGGTGCTCTTCTCCTGGAGGTTTCTTGATGATTCAGAATGCTTGGAGCTGGACCATGGCCAATCCCCCACTAACATTATTTGTTTTACAGAGCCTGTTTCCAGCCAGAGATGGGTATGGTTTTCCTTACCTTCAGGGAATCCTAAGACAGTACAGGCATGACAGAATGTGTGATTCCATGAGGGGCACCCCTGGCAGGTTGAAGTGAGCCTCCTAAAACAGGCACAGTCATCTCTCCTGATTCAGAAGCATGGGTTTATTTTTATTAATTTAAGAGAGAGGTATTGTGGGGGACAAAATAATTCTGTAATGAAATATTTTGGGGCACAGTCTCCAGCTTCAGCAAACAGGGGCACTGGAAATCTCTGGTCCACTATTGTATTGTCAATTGCCAGTAGGGCTACTATTATTTGCATCTCTGTGAGCCAAAGCATCTGAATAGAACATCACATGGGGAGAAGTTTGAGGTGTGTGAATGACCAGGGAAGACAGGAATTAGGGTCATGCTAAGGGAGCAGAGAGCAGTCAAAGAGAGAAATGGTTCCCTCGAGGTATTGGCAGGATGGTTAACAAACAGCAAAAGATGGCTAATAAATAAATGACTCTAGCTCTACAGCATGGAACTGAGATCTCTCTAAAGAGGACAAGATGCCTGTGTTTGATCTTTATTGCCTGTGAGTTGCTAGGACTTTCCAGGTCGATTCACCCCCACTCATGTCGAACCTCATGGCTTTCTTGGGTTAAAGCTGAGACATGCCTGGTCAAGACAGTGTAATAGAGTGATATTTAGAAAAATGAAATGAGAGACAAACATACAGCGGACTCACAGACAGGCCAAGGCTTAGTCTAGGCAGAGATAAGGGAATACAAGGTCTAGAGGCAGGCTCAGAACATACTAATGGAGGATGCTGTCTCTGCCAGTGAACTATGTCCTACTACTGACATCATCTCATGCAACTAAGAACCTGCAGTCCAATGATCTTTCAATCCAATCTAAGATGGAATTCAAACCTTCCTGGAATTAGCTAACATGGAAAACACATTTATTTACAGCAATATGATTCCTTTCATTTTCATAGTTAATTGATGTAATTCTTAGGGTACATTATATTCCTACACAAATAGGCATTGAATGGTTTTTCCCCAGTACCAGTAAACACTAGATTCTGTTAAACATAAGATGTACTTCCAATGGGAGTGGCTGAAGGAGGCTCGGTACCCAACATCACAGAATATGGAGTCAGCCTGAACTCATAAACAATTGTGTGACCAGAATTACCTAAAGAGTTGAGACAACACAGGAGTCTGAAAAGTGGAGGGAAGAAATGCCCAAAGGCATAAATCTGAAAAACACAGGTGATTTAGGAAATGTGGTGGTGGACCTAATCCTTGGGAAACACATCCACCTAATGGTGTGTTTCACAGTTTGGTCAGACCCAGAATAAGGTTGCAGTGGTATCCTGCACAACCGAGCCTGGGTATGGAGAGAGGTCATAGAGACAGACCTTCCCATGCTTTGATCAATCCAGTATTGGTCTTTTGTTTATGTGGAGTGGTAAAGCCTGCTATGGAACCTGAAGACTGAGCATTGGAACACCAACCTTCGAAAGTAAACAAATAAAGATTTTCTGACAGGGTGGGAGAGGGTGAGTGAGGGAAACAAGAGAAGAGATGAGATCAGTCATCGGAAGAGCAGAGAGCAGAGAGCAGAGAGGAAGTGGAAGGTGAGAGAGAGAAACAGAGTGTGAGAGTGAATTACAAAGCATGATTGGGCCAGTATCTGTCTTTAAAAGGGGTCCTATAAAACTCCCTGCAGATTTAGTACCCATGGAAGCTTGAACAGAGTATAGCCTGAGTGAGTGAATCATGCCCAGTGCCTTGAATAGGCCAGCCTGATGCCTAGAACTTTCATTCCAACTTTCCCTGATGACAGAATGTTGGGGTGATAGCCATGTCAATTTAGGGAAAAAGAATATTGAGTTCTCAAAAGTGCATCCTGCTGCAGTAGGGACATTGACCATCATTGTGGGACCTGAGATGGTTGTGGTACAAACACATCCTGGTTTATCTGGTTGCACTCTCCTTTTACAAGCCTTGTGGCATTACCTGGGCCTCCTAGACCTCTCCCAATGTCAGCAGTGTAGGAGATGATTTAAAGTTTAGAACTGAAACTGAAAATGTTTCTGAAGTCTTGGTATCAGAATTATCAGCTGCTTCTTTATGATAGAAGCCACTTGGCTGAATGAATTCTCATTTTGGAATGGGATGGGTTTTTTTGGAGAATAAAAAAGCACATTAATTTTGACAATGTAGAGAGGTTTAGCATTCTCTTAAGTACTCAGACAGAGAGACAGAAACACACATACACACACAAAAAGAGAGAGAGAGTGACAGAGAGAGAGAAAGAAAGAAAGAAAGAAAGAAAGAAAGAAAGAAAGAAAGAAAGAGAGAGAGGGGGACACATACAAACGGACAGATAAAACCTCAGTTTAGGCAGAGATCAGTACAGAACAAGTACAGGTACAGGTATTCCCCCAGGGTGCAGAGGCAAACACAGAGGAACAGACAGAGTGAGAGACAGAGACTTTGGCTTTCGTGTAGCAGGCAAACACAGGGTTTAGAGATATATACATAGAGAACCAGACAGTGAGGGACATAGATATACAGAGACAGAGGCAGAGATAGAGAGTGATACAAGAGAGTTTGAGAATGAAATGAGAGACAGACACACATACAGTCAAACGCTTGATCTAGGCTAGTATAAGTGCATATCACGTCCAGAGACAGGCTCCCAACATACTCACGGAGGATGCTATCTCTGCCTAATGAACTCTGTCCTTCAGATGACATCACAACGTGTAGCCAAGTATCTGTAGTCCAATGATCTTTCCATCTAATCTAAGAAATGGAATTTAAACCATCCTGGAAGAAGCTAAACATGGAAAACTCACCTTTTTTACAGTAATGTGATTCCTTTCATTTTGTCAGTTCATTGATATATTTCTAAGGGTATTTGACATTCCTCCACACAAAAGCATTGAATGGTTTTTCCATGGTAACTATAACTGCTAGATTCCCTTAAACATAAGATGTAATTCCAATGGAGGTAGCTGAAGGAGGCTCACTTCCCAGCATCTCAGAAGACAGATTCGGGCGTCCTCATTGACAATGGTGGAACAAATATGCCTAAACAATAGAGACAACACATGGGTCTGAACAGCAGAGGAAAGAAACTTCCAGAGGAATAATTCTGAAACCCACAGGTGATTCAGCGAATGTGGTGGTGGATGTCATCCTTGGGAAATACAGCATCCTGATGGGCTGTTTCACCGTTTGGTCAGTCCCAGAGAAATATCTCTGTGCTGTCCACCTCTACCGAGCCTGGGTATGGAGACAGTTCACAGAGAGAAAGAGCCTCCATGGCTTTCACAGCTCCAGAGATAGTCATTTGTTTATGTGGAACGGGAAAGCTCGCTATTGAGACAGAACCCTGAGCAATGGAACACGAATCTAGAATGTCCATGACCTTTATATTTTCTGACATGTTTGGAGAGGCTGAGTCGGGGAGACAGAAGAAGAGATGAAGAGGGTCAGTGGAAGATACCAGATAGCAGAGAGCAGAGAGGAATTGGAAGGTGACAGAGAAAAAGACATCAGGAGTGGGTAGGGATGTGTCTTTTAAAGGTGTCCTATAACCCTGCCTGCAGACTTAGTACCCATGGAAGCCTGGAATGAGCAGAGTACTGGCTGAGTGATTGCACCATTCCAGGTCACATTGGCAGTTAGCTAGATGCCAGGACCTTTCATTCCCAACTTCACTGATTATGGAAATTTGAGGTCTTAGATTTGCAGCTTAGGGAAAAAGGGTGTCAAGTTCTCCAGACTGCTTCTTTTTGATGAAGTGGCATTGACCACCCTTGGGGGGTTGAAAAAAGTTGGGTACTACCACACCCTGGATTACCTCGTTGCTCCACGGATTTCCAGATTGTGTGACACTATCTGGGGCATCCTAAGCCTTGGCAACTGTCAGCAGTGTAAGAGATGAAGTTAAGTTTCCAAAAAAATTTTTTTCGGAAGTTCTGGTGTCAGAGGGGAGTATGGTTAGATGAGGGGGGGTTTTCTACGGGAAAATTCTCAGAGGAGGAGGAACAGAATCTGGAAACTCTGAGAAGCTGAACACTATTTATCTGGCATGAATATTTGGAAATATGTTGCATGGGTGACTTTCAGTTCCTTGGAACTTACATGAAAACTTTGGGTTTGCCAAAACCATAAAATGGAGACACATCAGCTACCTTTTTTTTGACAGAAGCAACTTGGCTGAAAGCATTCATATTTTTGATAGAGAAGGGTATCTTTAAGAAAATAAAAAAGCTCTTTAGTTTTACCAATTTAGAGTGGTTTAGCAATCTCTTCTGTATGGTGAGAGAGAGGGAGACAGACACACAGCGATTAAGACACAGGCATTCAGAAAGACAAAATGTTCAGTTTTGTGGGAGAACATTCTTGAGGAAGTCTTGAGCTGCTGATATTCATCCAAGTTGGAGAGGCAAAGACAGAAGGCCAGAGAGTGACAGAGTGAGCGACCGAGGGAGTGACTTTGAGAGAGAGAGAGAGAGAGAGAGAGAGAGACAGGCCAAGTGTAGCAGGTATAGTTGTAGAAACCCACCAGGTGAAGAGACATATACAGAGACACAGAGACAGTGAGAGACAGAGATACACAGAGACAGAGACAATGAGTGATAGAGAGGTAGGGACTGAAAAGTCAAACAAGCCGACAAACACACAGACATACCAAGGCTTAGTGTAGGCTGAGATAAGTGAATACCAGGTCCAGTGCTAGTTCCAAACAAAATCATGGATGATTCTGTCTCTGCCTAATGAAGTCTGTCCTACTGCTGACATCATTTCGTGCACCCAAGTACCTGCAGTCTAATGTTCCTTCAATCTAATCTAAGAAATGGAATTTTAACCTTCCTGGAAGAAGCTAATGATGGAAAACTTACCTTTTGTTACAGTAATATGGAATGGGAAGTGTATCTTTCAGACAATAAAAAGGGCGTTAATTTTGCAATTGTATAGAGATTTAGCATGCTCTTCAGAACTTAGAGACCTTGAGAATAGTGGTGTACTACCACATCCTGGAGTACCTGGTTGCTCCATAAATTTCCAGAATTTGTGGCACTGTTTTGGGGTGTCACCAGTGTAGGAGATGAGGTTAAGTTTAGAAAACAAAATATTTCTTATGTCCTGGAGACAGAGGGTTGCATGGTCAGATGAGGGAGAGTTTTCCCAGGGATGTACCAGATGATGAAGAGACGAATCTGGGAATATTGAGAGGATGAATACTATTTATCTGGAGTGAATCTTTGGACCTTTTTGCATGGGTCCCATTCAGCTCACTGGAACTTATATGAAAACTTTGGGTTTGCCAAAAACATAATTTGGAGATATATCAGCTGCCTTTTTGATACAAGAAACATGACTGAAAGCATCCACATGTCTGAAAAAGGAGGGTTTCTACAGGACAATAAAAAGCACCTTAATTTTGCCATTTTAGTGTGGTTTACCATGCTCTTCAATACTCTGACAGAGACAGAAACACACAGCAAGGGAGACACATGCAAACTGACAGACATAAGGATCAGATTTGGTAGAGAACAGTCCTGAACAAGTCCAGAGCTGCTGGTATTCATCTAGGTTGCAGAGGCAAAGTCAGAATGCCAGAGAGAGGGTGAGAAACTGGGAGAGAGAGAGACAGAGACAGAGACAGAGACAGAGACAGAGACAGAGACAGAGACAGAGAGAATAAGGGAGCTTAAGTGGGTCAGGATCTGTCTTTTAACAGGGTCCTTTAAATCTGCTTGCAGACGTAGTAAACATAGAAGCCTGCATTGACAGAAGCCAGACATAGTAAACATGAAAGCCTGCATTGACAGAGGCCTGCCTGAATGAGTACATCAAGACAAGTGCATTGGACAGGCCAGATTGATGCCTGCACCTTTCATTCCTAATTTCCCTGAATACTGATTGTTGTGGTTTTAGAACTGGCAATTTAGGGAATAAGCATATAGAATTCTTAAGATAGCATGCTGCTGAAACAGGGCATTGACCATCATTGGGGACCTGATGTCGTACTACAACATCCTGGAATACCCTTTTTGGACAGGCCAGGTAGCACTCATTCGGGTCTCCTAGACCTCAACAGATGTCAGCAGTGTAGGAGATGGAGTAAAGTTTAGAAGACAAAATATTTTTTATGTCCAGGTGACAAGGATTTATGGTCAAATGGTGGAGGGAAAGTTACCAGAGGAGGAAGAGAGGAATCTGGGATCAGTGTGGAAATGAATACTATTAATCTGGAATGAATCTTTGGACCTTTATGCATGGTGCCATTTAGCTCATTGGAACTTACAGGAAAACATTGGGTGTGACAAAAACATAAATTGGAGACACATCACCTGCCTTCTCTTGATAAAAGCAACTTGGCTGTAATCATTCACATGTTTGATAAAGAAGCATATCTACAGGACAATAAAAGGCACCTTAATTTTGCAATTTTAGAGTGGTTAGCATGCTCTTCAATACTCTGACAGAGACAAAAACACACACAGCAAGGGAGACACATGCAAACTGACAGACATAAGGATCAGATTTGATTGAGAACAGTCCTGAGCAAGTCCAGAGCTGCTGCTATTCATCCAGGTTGCAGAGCCAAACACAAAAGGACAGAGAGAGGGTGAGAGATTGGGAGAGAGAGAGAGAGAGAGAGAGAGAGAGAGAGAGAGAGGGAGAGACAGACAGACAGACAGAGACAGAGACAGAGACAGAGATACAGAGAGAAAGACAGAGATAGAGACAGAGAGACAGAGAGAGAGATGCCTTCACCTATCATCCCTATTTTCCCTGAATACTGAGTGTTATGATTTTCGAAATGGCAATTTAGGGAATATGGATATCAATTTCTCAAGATTGCAACCTGCTGAAGTAGGGCATTGACCATCATGGGGACCTGAGAATGTTGTGGTACTACCCCATCCTGGAATAACTGTTTGTTCCCTTTTTGGACAGGCCAGGTAACACTTACTCGTGTCTCCTAAACCTCAATAGGTGTCAACAGTGTAGGAGATGCAGTTAAGTTTAGAAACAAGAGTGTTTCTGATGTCCTGGTATCAGAACAGTGATAAGACAGATGATGGAGTGATTGACAAAAGAGAGATCCCAGATGATGAAGAAAAGAATCCGGGATTATACAGGCTGAATACTATTTTTCTGAAATACATCTTTGGAGCTGTTTGCATGGGTCCCATTCAGCCGTCTGGAACTTACAGGGATATTTTGGGTTCTCAAAAACATAAATAGGAGATACATCTGCTTCTTCTTTGTGATAGAAGCAACTTGGCTGAAAGCATTTTCATTTTGGAATGGAAAGGGTTTATTTTGGACAATAAAAAAATCACCTTAATTTTGCCATTTTAGAAAGTATTAGCATGCTCTTCAGTACTCAGACAGAGAGTCAGACACACACACACACACACACACACACACACACACACACACACACACACACGCACACGCACGACACACACACAGACACACATGGAGAGAGAGAGAGAGAGAGAGAGAGAGAGAGAGAGAGAGAGAGAGAGAGGAACACATACAAACCGACAGATAATACCTCGATATAGGTGGAGACCAGTCCAGAACAAGTACAGTTTCAGGGATTCACCCAGCGTGCAGCAGACAAAACAGCGGACTATACAGAGAGATAGTCAGAGACTTTGGATTAGTGTAGGAGGCAAACACATTGCAAAGAAGTTACAATTATAGACACCCAATCACGGTATAGAGACATACACAGAGAGACGCACACAGTGAGAGACAGAGATACACAGAGACAGAGATATAGACAGTGTGTGCTAGAGAGATAGTTAGAGATTGAAATGACAGAGATACACACAGACAGTCCTAGGCTTAAGGTAGGCTTGGATAAGTGAATTATATATCCAGAGGCTGGCTACCAGCATACTCTGCCTGAAGGAAGCTGTCTCTGCCTGATGAACTCAATCCTGCTGCTGACATCATCTCTTGCACCCTAGTAGATGCAGTCACATGATCTTTCAATCTAATCTAAGAAATGCAATATAAACCTAACTGAAAGAAGCTAACCATGGAAAACTCACATTTTTTACAGTAATGTGATTCCATTCATTCTCTTAGACCCCTGATGTACTTCTTAGGTTATTTGGTGTTGCTCCACAAAATGGCATTGAACAGTTTTTCCACGGTAACAGTAGCAGCGAGTTTCCCTTAAACATAAGATGGATTCACAGATTAGGTAGCATAAAGGAGATCAAGCTATTAGTTACCTGCTACAAATGCAATTCAGTGGCAATAAGACAGGTTGAAATTTACATGTGCATAAGGGGTGGCTGAAGGAGGCTAGGTACCCAACATCTCAGAAGATGGAGTCAGCTTTAACTCATCGACCATTGTTGAACAAAATGTGCCCGAACCATTTAGATGACACAGGGGTCCAAACAGTGGAGGGAAGAAACTAAAAAAGTCATAAATATGAACCCCACAGGTGATTAAGCCAATGTGGTGGTGGACCTCTGTAGGGAGTAACCCTAGCCCCGCCCAATAGTCCTGGGGCAGGTACCAGGTGGACCTGGGGACTCGCCCATAAGGGCGGGGTGAAGGAAAGCCGGCATGACGTAAGGGGGGCTTCTTAAAAGGCTGCACGTTGGGCGCCAGATATTGGATTAAAGTCTCTTTATTCCAAGCACAGCCGGGTGAAACACAGGCCAGAGCTAGGTTAAGAACCCAGCCAGCGCAGCCAGAACAAAGAGAGCGCGCGGTCCCCACGTGCAGCCTTTTAAGAAGCCCCCCTTACGTCATGCCGGCTTTCCTTCACCCCGCCCTTATGGGCGAGTCCCCAGGTCCACCTGGTACCTGCCCCAGGACTATTGGGCGGGGCTAGGGTTACTCCCTACAGACCTCTTCCTTGGGAAACACACTGTCCTCATGGGTTATGGCAGCATTTGGTCAGCTCCAGAAAAAGATCTCTGGGACGTCCCGTTCAACCGAGCCTGGGTATGGAGAGAGTTCACAGAGAGCCTCCATGGCTTAATCAGCTCAGGAGTTTGTCATTTGTTTATGTGGAAGGGGAAAGTTCGCAATGGAAATGGAACCCTGAGCAATGGAACACTAATATTAGAATGTCCATCAACTTTAGATTTTCTGACATGGTTGGAGAGGGTGGGTAGGGATGTGTCTTTTAAAGTGTACTTTAACCATTCATGCAGACTTATTATCCATGGAATCCTGGAGTGAACAGTGTACTTGCTGAGTGAGTGCAGCTTTCCAGGTGAAATAGGCAGATACAGATGCCCGGACCTTCATTCCCTCCTTCATTTATTATAGAAATTTGGTATCTTAGACTTGGCAATATTATGAATATTGTCGAGTTCTCCAGACTGCTTCTTTTTGATGAAAGGGCATTGACCAACTTTGGGTGCCTCGTGAATAGTGGGGTACTACCACATCCTGGAGTACCTGTTTGGTTCACGGATATCCAGAATGTGTGGCACTGTCTTTTGCATCCTAAGCCTCAGCAGATATTAGCAGAGTAGGAGATGAGGTTAAGTTTAGAAGACAAAAATTTTCTTAAGTCCTGGTGACAGAGTTTTACATGGTCAAATGATGAGGGTTTTCCCAGGGAAAGGTTCCAGATGTTTAGGAGAAGAATCTGGGAACACTGAGAGGCTGAATACTAATTACCTGGAGCAAATCTTTGGACCTTTCGGCCTGGGTCGAATTCAGCTCATTGGAACTTAAAGGAAAACTTTGGGTTTGCCAAAAACATAAATTGGATACATATCAGCTGCCTTTTTTTGATAAAACAACTTGACTGAAAGCATTCACCTGTTTAAAAAAGGAGGGTATCTACAGGACAATAAAAAAAGCACCTTAATTTTGCCATTTTAGAGTAGTTTAGCATGCTCTTCAATACTCTGACAGAGAGAGAGAAACACACAGCAAGGGAAACACATACAGACAGAGATACAAAATATCAGATTAGGTAGATAACAGTCCTGAGCAAGTCCAGAAGTGCTGGAATTAATCCAGGTTGCAAGGAAAAGACAGAAGTGCAGAGTGAGAGTGAGAGATTGGGAGTGAGCGAGAGCAAGAGAGAGAGACAGAGAGACAGAGAGGGGGCCTCAGTTAGTAGGCAGTTCCAGAGCAATTCAGGTAGAATTATAGTGGGCAGCTCTCCAGGGTGAAGGGACATACACATAGAGACAGTGACAGTGAGTGATAGAGAATTAGAGTTGAAAATTCAGACATAAAGACAGAGAGACACACAGACAAACCAAGGCTTAGTGTAGGCTGAGATATGTGAATACCAGGTCCACGGGTGGTTCTTCTCATACTCAAGTAGTATGCTGTCTCTGCCTCATGAACTCTGCTTTGCTTCTGACATGATTGGATGCCCCCAAGTACCTGCAGTCCAATGATCCTTCAATCTAATCTAAGTTATTGAATTTAAACCTTCCTGGAAGAAGCTACCATGCAAAACTCAAATTTCTTTCAGTACGGTGTGTCTTTTCATGTTCTTAGGGCATTACTGCATAACCTGGGGAATATGACATTCTTCCTTAAAAGCATTTGATCAGGTTTTCCAAGGTAACAGTAACAGAAAAGATGCCTCAATCGTAAAATGTATTTCCCATAGGCTAGGCCAAAGAAGGCTTGGTACTCCCAATCTCAGCTTGAACTCAGGTGCAAAGGCAGAACGGGTTCTTTTAAAGCAGTCTTCACCGAACTCAATTAGGGGCACGGATCACTGGTGTCAGAAGACTCTCCACAGTGATGAGGAATGGAACCGGAAACAACCCTGGCCTACCTGGGCAGATGGGCCTCAGAACTGCAACTGGGCCTCAGCAAGTCGGATCCCGTTGCCGAACTCAGATCCGGCACACACTGGTATCAGATTACTCTATGCAGTGTCGACTAATGGAACCTGAAACAGCCCCAAGCCTACCTGGCCAGAAGATGGACAAAGAACTGCCACTCTGCCTTGGTGTGTCAGAGCATACTGCCGAACTCGGATCAGGCTCACATATCAGTGGTGTCAGAAGACTCTAAGCAGTGACCACCAATGAAACCAAAAAGAGCCCCAGGAATACCTTGGCCAGCAGAGGGAGTCAGAACTGCCACTGGGCCTCGGCATGTCGGATACTGCCATTGAATTCTTATCCTGGGCCGGCAGATGGACACAGCACTGCCACTGGGTCTCTGTGTGTCTGAGCCTGTCTTGGAACTCAGATCCTGGGTGGGCATATGGATGCAGAACTGCCACTGGGCCTTGCGTGTCGGAGCCCATTGCCGAACTTGGATCTCTCATTGGTGTCAGTTGACATTAAGCAGTGAAGACGAATGGAACTGGAATAAGCCCCTAGGCTACATGGACCAGCTGATAGACACTGAACTGCCACTGGGGCTTGGCATGTCAGAGCCCTCCTGTGAATTCAGATCTTTGCCCAACAGATAGATGAAGAATTGCTACTGTGCCTCTGAACTCAGATCCAGCCCACAGATCACTGGTGTCAGATGACTCTAAGCCCTGAAGACAAGTGGAATCTGAAATAGCCCCAGGCCTACCTGGGCAGCCAGATGAGACAGAACTGCCACTGTGCCTTGGTGTGTTTGATCCAGCTGCTGAACTGGGATCCTGGGCAGGTAGATGGACGCAGAACTGACACTGGGCCTCGGCATGTCAAAGGAAAACAAACCAAGAGACACAGTCATATAAGGAGCCAGTATAGGTTTAAGCAGAAATCAGCCACAAGGAACATGTATGGAACTCTACAAGGATGGCTCCAACTAACCATCCAAGCAACAAGAGATAGGCTACCTTAAATGCCACTACCTGATACTGAGATTGATCGTTAACTCATATGCCACCATAGCAACATCATCCAGCAGCTGATGGAAGTAGAAACAGACAACCACGGTTAAATACTGAAGTGAAATTGAATACAGTTACAGAGAAGGAGGAGAGGTGAGCACAGTGGTCAAGACCAGACTGGTGAAACCCACAGAAACAGTTGAACTCAACAAGGGGGAGCACTTGTCCCCCAGACTTATCACTGGGAAACAAGCATGGAACTGATCAAGACCCTATGAATATGGGTTTCAGTGAGAAGGCCTCTGAAATCCCAGGGGCCTCTTGTACTAGATGAGTACTTATCCATAGCATAGGAATGGATTTGGGGAGCCCATTTCACACAGGGGTATACTCCCTCAGTCTAAACTGGGGGGGTGCATAGGCTTCATCCTACAGGATATGACAAACTAAGAATAGCCCCCATGGAAAATCCCTCTCACCTGGGAGAAGAAATGTTATGGAAAATATGGGGTATTTCTGAGGTGCAGGGGAGCAGGGGAGGAAGTGGGATTAACAGGTAAAAAAAAAACTTTTATTTAAATAAAAATGGAGGAAATATCTATAAAGTACCACAGCTAATGTACCAAAATGTATGAGTGAAACACCAGGAAAACTTAAGCCATCAAAAAATGTACAATAAACATAGGATTGCCTCCATTTTGGGAAATGCATCATATGGCATACATCTAAGTGGTCATCAACCAGTTTGAATAGCATAATTATGCTTTTACTCACATGTGTACTGCACTGTATACATAGTAGACTACTGTGGTGAAGCAGAAGTTAAAATAGTTGCAGCCAGAGAGAGACTGAGTACAGGAGCCTTCTGTACAGCCTTCTGCCTGAGTACAGGAGGATATATTGTGAGGTCATGACTGGGTGTGGCTGGTTTAGAATTTGAAGATGTAATAGATTGTGACAGACATATCCTAAGTGTTTCACGGCCAATTTGACAGAAATCTCTCTGCCCATATCATGGGCCAAGGAAAAACGGAGCAACTCAGATGGAGTTTTGCCCTTGGGGATATTAATATCCTAAGGTATGACATTGTACGTTTAAGAATACCAAAATGGCATTGATTCTCCAAATGAGCCAATGACACCAGGTTTGGGCATTTCTAACCAACTGGAAATGTTAACCAACATGTGGGTACCTAATCGCAATAACTATAGTCTATGAAGTACCTCCTTCAAGTCTTTTATTAGTAGATTTTCTTTTCCATAAGAAGTAAAAACCTGTTGTGTATTCTCTCTTTAATTCTGTACCCAACTTTTAAAATAGATAATTTGTTGTTTTGGTGACTAGTTTCTTCAGTCATTTGTATAATTTCGAAATCAAACCTTGGCTAGAGTTGGGAAGGTAAATACATTTTCTTTATTTTATTTGCTGCTGTATTGTCTTGTTGACAATGTCTTTTCCTTTACAGAAACATCTCAATTTCCCGAGACCCCATTACTGAGTGTCTTTGGTACAGTTATATTCAGGAAATGGACTCCTGTTAAAATTTCTTCAATGCTACCTCCCTGTTACACTGCTGAGTGGTTCAATGTGGCTGGATTTATATTGAAGTCTTTGATCCATTGTGACATTTGTTTGGTCCATAGAGGAATATAAAATGGCTAAAGGACACTTAAGAAATTCTTCAATGTCCAAAGCTATCAGGGAAATGTGAATCATTACAAATTTGAGATATTACATTACACCTGCCAGTTTGGCTATAATAAAAACACCAAGAACAGATTATGTTGGAGAGGATGTACAGAAATTATAACTGTTCTGTATTTTTGCTGGACGTGAAAACTTGTACAATCATTTTGGCAGTCAGTATGTAAGATTTTCTGAAAATTGGGTATAGTTCTACTTCACAATCTAGCAATTCCACTCTTTGGAATGAACCCAAATATGTACATACATACAACACAGACATGTGTACTGGTATTTTCAAAACAGCATCATTTGTAATATCAACATCCTGGAAACAACTAATATGTCCTTACACTAAAGAATCAATAAAAAATGTGATACAATTAATCAATGGAGTACTACTTGTTGGAAAAAAATAACTGAAACAAATGGATGGAACTAGAAGAAAAGATACTGAGTGAGGCAACTCATACACAGATAAATATGTCATATCCTCACCATTTTATTAATATTAGACATAAGACAAATGATGACTAGCCTACAAAACAATACCTGCTGAGAAGCCATGAACATCTAGGACCCTATGATTGACATTCATGGTTCCTGAGAATACGGAAAAGGCACTAGACCCCCTTTCACTTGGAGAAAGAGGAGGTAAGTAGAAGAAAGTTGAGGGGAAAATAGGAGGGGATAGGAGAATTTGAGATATCAGTAAGATTGATTGGGAGAGAAGTATAGATGAGAATGAGAAAAGAGATACCTTAATAGAGGCATAAATTATAGTTTTAAAGAGAAATATGGCCCTAGGCAAAATTCCAGTGATCCACAAAGATAATCCCACCTAACAATCTAAGAAATAGTGGAGAGGCTAACTTAAATGCACTTCTCCTATATTTGATTGGTGACTACCTTATATTTCATCCTAGATTCTTCATATGATAGCTGATGACAGCTGAAGAATACACACAAAACTAAACAATGACTTGAGCACCTGGAATCCATGTTCAGAAAAGGAAAAATGATGAACAAATGGGTCAATAATAGGGTGGATGAACACAAAGAAAGAGCTGACCAGAACAAGTGGGAGCTCACAGACCACTTTCTAACTACTGCAGAACCATTATAGTACCATAATTTTTCTTATGTGTATTTGATTGGAAAATTATTTCCCAAACTTTTACTATGAGGTAGCAAGTGTCTTTAATGTTGAGCTGTGTTTCATGTTTGCAGGAGATGGAGATATCCTCTTTTCATATAAAATCTATTAGCCTGTGTCTTTTTAAATGTATATTATGTACACTGATATTAAAAGATGTTAATGACCAGTGATTGTTAATTATTTTATTCTTTTTGGTAATTTATTTTTATTATAATTACATCCTTCCTCTTCTACTGCTAACCACTATTCCTCCACACTTTTCATTTTTTTCCTTGGAGCTGGTAATGCCTTCAATAGTAAATACACCAAGTCTTTCCTATTATCTAGTTGAGGTAGGATCAAGGATCATTTCTAGCTAACATAACCCTGTGTGGAGGCAGACCAATTTATCTCTCCATATATAATAGAAACCAACAAGTCAATTTTTGCATTAGAGTTAGTAATTGGACCAACTGGCAGTGAGAATATATTGTCTGATATTCATTCTTGTTTCCTGGATTAAGGGAGAGCAATTTAGTCCTATGTTGGCTCCCTTCTTCTTAGTCCAAAGTGAGTTATTTCTCACTAGGTCAACTCAGCAGATTCTGTGGGTTTCCCAATCATTGTCTTGACCACATTTTTCATAATATTTCTTTCTTACTTTGAGTTAACTCCACGAGCGTAGCGAAATGGTTAGTTGTGGATTTCTGGATTTGCTTCCATCTGTTTCTGCAACAGAGTTTTCGCTTATAAAGGTTTTGGATTGCAGGCTAGGTATCTTTTTCTTTATGTCTGATATCCATTTACTAGTGAGTGCATACTATATATTTCTAGGATACGTCACTCATGATGTTTTTCTAGTTCTGTGCATTTGTCTACAAATTTTAGGATGCCATATATTTCTTAGAGCTGAGTAGTACTCCATTGGGCAAATGTAACACATTTTTGTATCCTTTCATCAGTTGATGGGTATCAAGTTTGTTTCCAAGATCTGTCTACTATGAATTATGTTTCCATGAACATAGTTGAGCAAGCTACCATGTGGTATAATTGAGCATCCTTTGGGCATATACCTTCACATACTTGTGTGGTTTCCTGAATCTGTTTAAAGATCCTTTGAGATAGAAGAAGCCAAAAATTGCTTGCAACTTACACATAGGGTTATGAGAAAAGGAGAATGCAAAGGAACTCCTAAAGTGAAGTCATGTTTGTGTGGGATTGTATTACATTGTATGTATTTCGTCATAACTTAATATCATTTTATTGCCTGGCAATCATAGTGGGATTTTTACTCCCCATAACTTGGGACTAAAAATTAGAGAACAACTGCGAAGCACAGTTTTCTTACGATATTTTACTATTCAATGCAAGTGTCCTGTACAGCCTTTAATATTTACAAGTTGGTAGGTGACTCCAATCAGGCCATGGACAATGCCATGAACAACAGCATTTTATTGATATATTTACCCAGTCAACGGCTTATACTGTCAGAGAATACAGTCTTGGAAAAAGTTATTCAGTAGCTTTCATTGGTGGGTATGCTTTTTCTTAAGGAGTAAACATGGAGTAATAAATTAAGCTTCAGAATTATCTTTCCAAAGTTCAGTTTTCCATTGCTACATGCAAGCTATTTCTGTATTTTCAATGTTATTTTATATTTTTCAGGCTTTGTTTAACTGTGGCTTTGGAGGCTGTTCTGGAAGTAGCTCTTTTATACCATGCTGGTCTAGAAATCACAGAGATTTGCCTGACTTTACATCCCGCGTGCTGGGCATAAATACATATACTACCACCTCCGGGTATGAAGCTATTTCTTACACTAGAAAACATTCATATGGAAAGTGCTTTTCTCTAATGATATATCTGTCCTAATTAATCTTTTTGAAGGTCTATACTAGTCTCTAGTAGAGTATACATTCTACAGACATGGGCAAGGTTCTTTCTTCTTTTGAAATTCAAGGATATTTAAAGTTTGAGGCCTTGATGGACTGTGTATTTTCCCGAGGCATACAGGGATCTAGAGGTATTGAATGAGAAACATTATATGCCAGAGATACACATTTGGAATGCAGGCCATGTTTATCAAGTAACAAAATTTATTACTCTAGAAATCTACATTCAGTGTCTAGGTAATTTGGGGTCTTTCCTGGAGCTTCTTACATCATGCTTGGTAGAAAAGAGAGAAATGAGAATTCTATAGAGAGATTCAAATTTTATGTTCCTCTACCTATTCATTTGTTCTTTATATCAAACCATTCCACATGTCCAGGGGACACAACATGTCCTGGCTATTCTTTCACTTCTTAGGGGAAGCTTTAGCCAGCCCCTAAGCAGGCGTGGCTACAGCTGGCTAAGGCTTCCCCTACAATTTCCCTTAAAGTTGAGGGGATAATTTTGGTACTCTTAATGTTTGCATTTTAACTTTTGAGATTATTATTTGATTGTTGTTTCCCCTTGGTGTGGGTTCTCCCAATCATCCCTTTATGTTGTGTTCTTTCCAGTTTGATATAATTTTAAACTTGTGAAAACTAAAACAAAAGCTAAAATATCCAACACTATCAGTGACAAAAAGTGCATGAAGGTAAACCAGGAGGCTTCATCCCTACAGAATTTTTAAATGGAATGTTGGTCTTGCTGATCATGGCAGAAATGGTCTTCCTAGTAAAATAAGACAATTGTTATGTCATATAGAATATTTTTAGATTAACTTACACTATAATAAAATCTGCATTCTATGTTTGAACACAATCACTTATGTCTTTTCCTTAGCACATTCATGGCATCTTTAATATTAGTTATTGTTATATAATTTAAATTATATTAATTAGAAGATACAATACTGAAATCATAAAAAAATAACATCTCAATATTAAATTCTGGTTTCATTTATTTTATCATTATTTGCTTCCTCTGTCCTTCCTGCCATTTCCCAATGCCTTTATATAATTTATCCTGTAATATTATTCCCTCAGCATATTCATTGTTAATGTATTTTAATATTTTCCATTCTCAAATTAGGTAGTTCTCCTGTCTTTCCTTCTTTATTTGATCCTTTCTTATTTTGTCTAGTATGCAATGACCCTTTTAAAAAGCCTGACAATTTTGGTCACAGATCACTTCATTTCAAAGTATATTACTTTAAATGAATCTTACACTCATTTTGAATAGATAAAGGTTTGATCCTTGCAATTTGGTTTGCACATAAGTAACAAGTTATTTTAGTGGAAATGTAGAATTAGGAAGCAAAAGGGCATGTATTTTCTTAGTGAGAACATTAGCAGGAGAAATATCTATGACATATGAAAGATTGTTTAAACACGTGAAATACAAAGAGTTTCCTTTCACAAGTTTCCACTGAAATTGTCGCTTATCTAGCTAGCAAACATAAAACATGAAGTAATTGCATCATTTAAACTTTGATGGAATGTCTCTCAATCATGCATATAATCAATCCATGAAAGATTTGTCCTGTCAAAATGTACCAAGTCTGACATCCTTGAATTTCCATATTACCGACATATGCTTTTCAGATACTCTCTGAGGACAGGTAGAATAAAGGGTAGCACATGGAGCTCTAAAACTTAAAGACGGTGTTTCATTAAGAAAATGAGAGGAATGGGCAAGGAGGGAAATCCATCTATGTATCAAAAATGCAGAAGACATACCAAAATCATGCTTGCATAATATAATCCTCATGCTATATTTAGTATTAGAGCTATCCAAGTTCAAATAACAAAAATGTGATCACTTCTAAAAACTAGATATCAAAAGAAATTAAAAAGAATCTGATATTAAAACAGGTTATAATCCAATGATAAAAAGATAAGAATAACATTCTCTGTATAGTTATTTATTTTTTTAGTGAGAACAGGTAAGATTATTTTCTCAAAATATAGAGAAAATAAATTTTTCAGACATTGGACCTCGAAGGAATCTCCTGTGGACACCTCTAAGCTTGTTAACATGAATTGAGAGCATTGCCAACAACAGTGGTTTCATAGACTAAGGTTTACATAGAAAAAAGATATGGTGTCTATACCTTCAGAGGGGGTCATTTTATTCAGGTATATCACCAAAAATCTCAAAATTAATTGGGTTGCCTCTGTAGGCTGATGAGTTAGGGAATGTACAATTCTTCACTTATAAAATGTATTCCGCAAACAAATCTACTGTGAATTCAGAGAACAGTCTCACAATTGCGTACTTATCCCTTGCATAGGAATGCACTTTGGGAGCCGATTTCACATAAAGGTATACTCCCTCAACCTAGAGTATGGCATAGGTCCAATCCGAAAAGATATGACAGAAACTGAATAAGAATTCACACTCCTTGGGGAGTAGAAATGGTATGGGATAAGTAGGTTGATAATTGGGGGCATGGGAGGAGGGGAGGAAGAGGGAAATGGGATTGACATTCTTGTTTCTAGTTTAAATAAATTTGGAGGGAAAATGTAAAAGTATCAGAACTAACTTACCAAAAATTATGAGTGAAATAACATTAAGCCTTAAACCTTCACAAAAACTACAAGAAACTTAGTTTGTCTACATTTTGGGACCTGCATCATATGGGATATATCTAAGTGGTCATCAAGAAACTGAAGTAGTATAAAGATACATTTACTTACATATGTACTTGATTGAAATCATAGTAGGTTAGTATGGGGCAGCAGAAGTAAAAGTAGTTAAAGCCAGAGACAGCCTTGTGTCTTCTGCCTAAGACCAGCAGGATATATTGTGAGGTCATGAGTGGGTGTGGTTGGTTTAGAGTTTGAAGATGTAATAGATTTTGACAGCGAGATCCTAAGTATTTCCTGGCAACTGTGACAGAAATCTCTCTGCCAATACCATGGGCCCAAGAAAAACAGAGCAGCTGAGATGCAGTTTTGTACGTGGGGATTTTAATATCCTAAGATATGTGCTATTGTACAACATCAAATTTAACCATACAATGGGCTTAAATCTCCAAATGAGCCTATGAGAAAAGGTTTTCCCATTTTCAAGTACCTGGAACGGTCAACCAACCTGAGAGTATGTAACCTCAATAAATGCAACCTGTGAAGGATCTGCTCCAAGTCTTTCATTAGATGATTTTTGCTTCCATAAGAAGTAAAACACTATTTGGTGTTGCCCATTTATTCCTGTAACTCACCTTTTAATTCGATTATTTGGTCTTTGGCTGAATAGTTTCTTCTGTTATGTGTGTATTTTAGAAGTTAGCCCTTGGCCAGATCTGGGGATGGTGAAGATCTTTTTTTTTTACTTTTCCATGGTGTGGGCTCCTCTCTTTTCTTGTTGACTATGTGTTTTTTCTTACACAATATTCTCAGTTTCTGTACACCCGATTACTGAATGATTGATCTGAGTGTCTGTGCTACTGTTATATTCAGGAAGTGGTCTGCTCTTCAAATTCATTATTCAATGCTACCTCACAGTTACTCTGCCAAGTGCTATATTCTGGCTGGATTTAGATTGAAGTCTTTGAACATTTGGGATTTTGATTGGTATATAGAGGAATCTCAATTGGCTAAAAGACACATAGGAAATACATCACATCATTAGACACCAGGGAAAAGTTAACCATAACAACATCTTACACCTGCCAAACTGGATACAGAAATCCACCATGGACAGTTTATGTAGGAGAGGATATGGAGAAAAGGGTATGTTTTCTCTTGTTGTTGGGAGGGAAAACTTGTTCAACCATTCCTGCAGTCAGTATGGGTATTTTTTTGACAATAGGGGATCAGTCTATTTTGCCATCTAGAAATTCCACTTTTTGGCACACACCCAAATGATGTAAATTCAAACAACATGGACATCTATCCAGCAATGTCCGTAAAAGTAGTATTTATAATACTAAGAACTTGGAAACAACCACGATATGACTCGATTGAAGAATGAACAAAGAAAATTTGATGCAATTAATCAATTGAGTACTACTCAGTAGAAAAAGAAACAATAAAAAAACATTAGAAGGAACCAGAAGAAACCATTCTGAGTGAGTTAGCTAATACAAGGAATGCAAACATCTTATTTACTCAATAATATATGACTATTTGACATAGAGCAAATGATAACTAGCCTACAATTCACACCTCCAAAGAAGCTAGCAACAAAAGTAGGACACTAAGAGAGACATACATGGTTCCTCAGAGTATGGGAAAGGGAAAAGATTTCCTGAATAATTAGGGAGCATGGTGAAAGAGGATACAGGTGGGAGAAAGAGTAGTGCAGTACAGGAGGGGTGTGGAGAATAAGAGAGATCAGGAAGATTGATCGGGGGAAAACACAGGACATCTAAAAAGAGATACCTCAATAGAGGTATAAATAATAGGTTTAAAGAGAAACATGGCACTAGGCAAATGTTCTTGGATCCACAAGGATAATCCCAGCTAACAATCTAAGCAACAATGGAGAGGTTAACTTAAATGCACATCCCATGTAATGTGATTAATGACTTCTTTGTATGCCATGCTAGAGATTTGATCCAGTAGCTGATAAAAGCAGAAGTATACAAGAAAAAGCTAAATAATGACCAGAACTTTTGTAACGTAATTTGAATAAGAGAAGAATGATGAACAAATGAGTCAATATCTGCCTGGAAAGTACCACAGAAACAGCTGACCTAAAAAAGTGGGAGCTCCTGGACATCATTCTTACGAATGGGCAACAATAATGTTTCTTATGTCCATTTGACTGGATAATTATTTCCAATCATTTACTATGAGGTAGTTACTCTCTTTAATTTTGAGCTGTGCTTCATGTTTGCAAAAAAAGAAGAGATATTTTTCGATGATATACAAACTATTATCCTGTTCATTTTTTTAAGTATATGATGTCCACTGAAATTAAGAGATAATAGTCACCTGTTGTTATTTTTATCTACTTTTTTATTCTAATAACATCCCTCTTCTCCTAAAGCCCATTCTTTCCCCGCTGAATACAAGCAAGACTCATATGTTCCTTGGAAATGGTAAGACCTCCCCTAGGAAATACACTAATGCTGATCAATTATCTAGTTTAGGCAGAACCAAGGAAACCCTGTAGCCCACATAACCCTGTGTTGAAGATGACTAAGATATCGATCCGTAGAGAATGTGTTCCATAAAGTCAGTTTGTGCATTAAATTTAGAACTTGGACCCACAGCCACG